>NC_053115.1:34407667-34610719 GCF_010015445.1 Perca fluviatilis
ATCGGCTGGTTCGGTTGGTGGTATCTTGATAACAGTTGATAACAGTTGTGATCGCTGCGTCCATCAGATGATTAAACATGTGATGGTTATATGATGATGTGTTGATTGCATGGTTACACGGATCGCAAGTGTGTTGTAACGTTGATAACAGTGTGGTAACATGGGAGTATGAAAGAACGAGAACATATGGGAACATCAGTTGTTTACAAGTGTGTGTGATTACATCGTCGGTTTTATAGGATGTTGTAGTGTTCAGAAGTAACGTATGCAGCTAATCACATATGATTAAAACAATGTAATAACAGGTGTTATCGGTTAATACAAGCAGTTGCTGTGTATCCGTAACCCGGTTATGCTGGAATCGAGTAAAACAGTTGTGTTATAACTATGTATAACGTTTCTTTGTGGATTGCTTCTGGTGTTCTATGTACTGTAATAACAGTGTGATAACGTTTATTATGGTGTGTAAAACAGTGTGAAACAACGTTAATTACGTCGTTCGCATCATCACAATGTGTTATAACAGTAATAACGGTGTAATAACAATGTGTAATTACATGCATTACGCATAATCACAATGTGTTTTAACTGTGTAATAAGAAGATAATAATTGTGTTATAACTGTGTAATAACAGTGTAATAACAATGTGTAATTCCATTCGTTACACTTAATCACAATGTGTTATAACTGTGTAATGACAATGTAATAACAATTGTTTTATGACTTTTTAATAACAGTGTTATAACAATTGTGTTATAACTGTGTAATAACAATGTGTAATTACATGCGTTACGCGTAATCACAATGTGTTATAACTGTGTAATAACGGTGTAATAACAATGTGTAATTACATGCGTTACACATAATCACAAGTGTTGTAACAGTGTATAACAATTGTGTTATAACTGTGTAATAACAAACTACTAACAATGTGTAAATACATGCGTTACGCATAATCACAATGCGTTATATCTGTGTAATAACAATGTAATAACAATTGTTTTATGACTTTTTAATAACAGTGTTATAACAATTGTGTTATAACTGTGTAATAACAGTGTAATAACAGTGTGTAATTACATGCATTACGCGTAATCACAATGTGTTATAACTGTGTAATAACAATGTAATAACAATTGCGTTATAACTGTGTAATAACAATGTAATAACAATTATAATTACATGTGTTATGCGTAACCACAATGTGTTATAACTGTGTAATAACAATGTAATAACAACTGTGTTATAACTGTGTAATAACAATGTAATAACAATGTGTAATTACATGCGTTACACATAATCACAATGTGTTATATCTGTGTAATAACAATGTAATAACAATTGTGTAATATCTGTTTAATAACAGTGTTATAACAATTGTGTTATAACTGTGAAATAACAGTGTAATAACAATGTGTAATTACATGCATTACGCGTAATCACAATGTGTTATAACTGTGTTGTAACAGTGTAATAACAATTGTGTTATAACGGTGTAATAACAGTGGAATAACAGTGTGTAATTACATGCATTACGAATAATCACAATGTGTTATAACTGTCTTGTAACAGTGTAATAACAATTGTGTTATAACTGTGTAATAACAATGTAATAACAATTATAATTACATGTGTTATGCGTAACAACAATGTGTTATAACTGTTTAATAAGAATGTAATAACAATTGTGTTATAACTGTGTAATAACAGTGTAATAACAATGTGTAATTACATGCGTCACACATAATCACAATGTGTTATAACTGTGTACTAACAATGTAATAACAATTGTTTAATAACTGTTTAATAACAGTGTTATAACAATTGTGTTATAACTGTGTAATAACAGTGTAATAACAATGTGTAATTACATGCGTTACACAAAATTACAATGTGTTATAACTATGTAATAACAATGTAATAACAATTGTGTTATAACGGTGTAATAACAGTGTAATAACAATATGTAATTACATGCATTACGCATAATCACAATGTGTTATAACTAGTTTGTAACAATGTAATAACAATTGTGTTATAACTGTGTAATAACAATGTCATAACAATTGTAATTACATGTCTTATGCGTAACCACAATGTGTTATAACTGTGAAATAACAATGTAATAACAATTGTGTTATAACTGTGTAATAACAGTGTAATAACAATGTGTAAATACATGCGTTACGCGTAATCACAATTGTGCTATAACTGTGTAATAACAATGTAATAACAATTGTATTATAATTGTGTAAAAACAGTGTAAAACAACGTGTAATTACATGCGTTGCGCATCATCACAATGTGTTATAACTGTGTAATAACGGTGTAATAACAATGTGTAATTACATGCGTTACACGTAATCACAATGTGTTATAACTGTGTAATAACAATGTAATAATAATTGTGTTATAACTGTGTAATAACGGTGTAATAACAATGTGTAATTACATGCATTACGCATAATCACAATGTGTTATAACTGTGTAATAAGAATATAATAATTGTGTTATAACTGTGTAAGAACAGTGTAATAACAATGTGTAATTCCATTCGTTACACTTAATCACAATGTGTTATAACTGTGTAATGACAATGTAATAACAATTGTGTTATAACTGTGTAATAACAGTGTAATAACAATGTGTAATTACATGCGTTACGCGTAATAACAATTGTGTTATAACTGTGTAATAACAATGTAATAACAATTATAATTACATGTGTTATGCGTAACAACAATGTGTTATAACTGTTTAATAAGAATGTAATAACAATTGTGTTATAACTGTGTAATAACAGTGTAATAACAATGTGTAATTACATGCGTCACACATAATCACAATGTGTTATAACTGTGTACTAACAATGTAATAACAATTGTTTAATAACTGTTTAATAACAGTGTTATAACAATTGTGTTATAACTGTGTAATAACAGTGTAATAACAATGTGTAATTACATGCGTTAACAAAATTACAATGTGTTATAACTATGTAATAACAATGTAATAACAATTGTGTTATAACGTTGTAATAACAGTGTAATAACAATATGTAATTACATGCATTGCATGAAATGTAATGTGTTATAACTGGTTTGTAACAATGTAATAACAGTTGTGTTATAACTGTGTAATAACAATGTCATAACAATTGTAATACGTGATGTCGCGTAACCACGTATTGTGTTATAACTGTGGTGAAATAACAATGTAATAACATTTATTGATTTATAACTGTGTAATAACAGTGTAATATACAGTGTTATTAAATACGTGGATTCGTGATAATCACAGTGTGCTATAACTATGTAATAACAATGTAATAACAATTGTTTATGGTGTTAAAAACAGTTAAAACAACGTTGTGTAATTACAATGGATTACATCATCACTAATGTGTTATAACTGTTAGTAATAACAATGTAATAAACAATTATGATTACATTAGTGTTAACAACAATGTGTTATAACTGTTTTAATAATAATGTAATAACAATTTGTGTTATAACTGTGTAATAACAGTGTAATAACAATGTTAATGATTACATCGTCACACATAATCACAATGTGTTATAATTCTGTATGCTAACAATGTAATAACAATTGTTTATTAACTGTTTAATAACAGTGTTATAACAATTGTGTTATAACTATTAATAACAGTGTAATAACAATGTGTGTTAAATGGTTACAAAATTACAATGTGTTATAACATGTAATAACAATGTAATAACAATTGTGTTATAACGGTTGAAATAAACGGTTAATAACAATTAATGTATTACACATTACAGCGTAATCTGATGATTATAACTAGTTTGTAACAATGTATTAACAATTGTGTTATAACATTGTGTAATAACAATGTGTAACAATTGTATATTACGTATGTATCATGATAACCACAATATTGTTATAACTGTGAAATAACAGGTATTATTAACAATTGTGTGTAACAATATTAATGATAACGGTGTAATAACAGTATTAATGTAAATACATGCGTTGCGTAATGATCTAGTGTGCTATAACTGTGTAATAACAATGTAATAACAGTTGTATTATGGTAATTGTTAAAAACAGTGTAAAATAGCGTTAATTAATGGTTCGATCATCACAATGTGTTATAACTTTGTAATAACGGTTAATAATAACAGTATGTAATTACATGCGTTACGCGTAATACAATGTGTTATAACTGTGTAATAACAATGTAATAATAATTGTGTTTATAACTGTTGTAATAACGGTGTAATAACAGTATGTAAATTACTGCATTACGCATAATCACAATGTGTTATAACTGTGTAATAAGAATATAATAATTGTGTTATAACTGTGTAATAACAGTGTAATAACAATGTGTAATTCATTCGTTACACTTAATCACAATGTGTTATAACTGTGTAATGACAATGTAATAACAATTGTGTTATAACGTGTAATAACAGTGTTAATAACAATGTGTAATTACGTGCGTTACGTAATCAATGGTAATGTTATAACTGTGTAATAACGGTGTAATAACAATGTGTAATTACATGCGTTACACATAATCACAATGTGTTATAACTGTGTTGTAACAGTGTATAACAATTGTGTTATAACTGTGTAATAACAAACTAATAACAATGTGTAAATACATGCGTTACGCATAATCACAATGCGTTATATCTGTGTAATAACAATGTAATAACAATTGTTTTATGACTTTTTAATAACAGTGTTATAACAATTGTGTTATAACTGTGTAATAACAGTGTAATAACAGTGTGTAATTACATGCATTACGCGTAATCACAATGTGTTATAACTGTGTAATAACAATGTAATAACAATTATAATTACATGTGTTATGCGTAACCACAATGTGTTATAACTGTGTAATAACAATGTAATAACAATTGTGTTATAACTGTGTAATAACAATGTAATAACAATGTGTAATTACATGCGTTACACATAATCACAATGTGTTATATCTGTGTAATAACAATATAATAACAATTGTGTAATATCTGTTTAATAACAGTGTTATAACAATTGTGTTATAACTGTGTAATAACAGTGTAATAACATATATGTAATTACATGCGTGCGTAATCACAATGTGTTATAACTGTGTTGTAACAATGTAATAACAATTGTGTTATAACGGTGTAATAACAGTGTAATAACAGTGTGTAATTACATGCATTACGAATAATCACAATGTGTTATAACTGTTTGTAACAGTGTAATAACAATTGTGTTATAACTGTAGTAATAACAATGTAATAACAATTATAATTACGTAATGTATTATGTAATAACAGTATGTATTATAACTGTTTTAATAAGAATGTAATAACAATTGTGTTATAACTGTGTAATAACAATGTAATAACAATGTGTAAATACATGCGTTACGCATAATCACAATGTGTTATAATACGTGTAATAACAATGTAATAACAATTGTGTTATAACTGTTTAATAACAGTGTTATAACAATTGTGTTATAACTGTTTAATAACAGTGTAATAACAGTGTGTAATTACAGCCATTGCGTAATCACAATGTGTTATAACTGTGTAATAACAATGTAATAACAATTGCGTTATAACTGTGTAATAACAATGTAATAACAATTATAATTACATGTGTTATGCGTAACCACAATGTGTTATAACTGTGTAATAACAATGTAATAACAATTGTGTTATAACTGTGTAATAACAATGTAATAACAATGTGTAATTACATGCGTTACACATAATCACAATGTGTTATATCTGTGTAATAACAATGTAATAACAATTGTGTAATATCTGTTTAATAACAGTGTTATAACAATTGTGTTATAACTGTGTAATAACAGTGTAATAACAATGTGTAATTACATGCATTACGGTAATACAATGTGTTATAACTGTGTATTTGTAACAATGTAATAACAATTGTGTTATACGATTGTAATAACAGTGTAATAACAGTGTGTAATTACATGCATTACGAATAATCACAATGTGTTATAACTGTCTTGTAACAGTGTAATAACAATTGTGTTATAACTGTGTAATAACAATGTAATAACAATTATAATTACATGTGTTATGCGTAACAACAATGTGTTATAACTGTTTAATAAGAATGTAATAACAATTGTGTTATAACTGTGTAATAACAGTGTAATAACAATGTGTAATTACATGCGTTACACATAATCACAATATGTTATAACTGTGTACTAACAATGTAATAACAATTGTTTAATAACTGTTTAATAACAGTGTTATAACAATTGTGTTATAACTGTGTAATAACAGTGTAATAACAATGTGTAATTACATGCGTTACAAAAAATTACAATGTGTTATAACTATGTAATAACAATGTAATAACAATTGTGTTATAACTGTGTAATAACAATGTAATAACAATTGTGTTATAACTGTGTAATAACAGTGTAATAACAATGTGTAATTACATGCGTTACATATAATCACAATGTGTTATAACTGTGTTGTAACAGTGTAATAACAATTGTGTTATAACTGTGTAATAACAAACTAATAACAATGTGTAAATACATGCGTTACGCATAATCACAATGCGTTATATCTGTGTAATAACAATGTAATAACAATTGTTTTATGACTTTTTAATAACAGTGTTATAACAATTGTGTTATAACTGTGTAATAACAGTGTAATAACAGTGTGTAATTACATGCATTACGCGTAATCACAATGTGTTATAACTGTGTAATAACATAAGTACGTAATAACAATTGTGTTATAACTTGTAATAACAATGTATAAATATTTATAATGTAATGTAAAACATATTGTTTTAATAAATTGTGTTATAACTGTTAGTAATAACAATGTTAAATGTGTATAACTGTGTAATAACAGTAATAACAATTGTGTTATAACTGTGTAATAACAGTGTAATAACAATGTGTAATTACGTACGTTACGTAATCACAATGTGTTATAACTGTTGTAATACGTTGTAATAACAATGTGTAATTACATGCATTGCACGTAATCACAATGTGTTATAACTGTGTTTGTAACAGTGTAATAACAATTGTGTTATAACTGTGTAATAACAGTGAATAACAGTGTGTATTAGTGTAATTACGAATAATCACAATGTGTTATAACTGTTTGTAACAGTGTAATAACAATTGTGTTAATAATAAAAATTTGTTATAATAATGTAATAACAATGTGTAATTACATGTGTTACACAATAATTACAATGTGTTATAACTGTGTAATAACAATGTAATAACAATTGTGTTATAACGTTGTAATAACAGTGTAATAACAATGTGTAATTACATGCATTACGCATAATCACAATGTGTTATAACTGTGTTGTAACAATGTAATAACAATTGTGTTATAACTGTGTAATAACAATTTATAACAATTGTGTTATAACTGTGTAATACGTAATAACAGTATGTAATTACATATTACACATAAACACAATGTGTTATAACTGTGTATAACAATGTAATAACAATTGTGTAATAACTGTTTAATAACAGTGTTATAATAATATGTGTTATATAACAGTTTAATAACAATGTGTAATAAATTACAATTTACAATGTATTAACTATGTAATAACAATGTAATAACAATTGTGTTATGGGTTGTAATAACAGTGTAATAAAAATGTGTAATACATGCATTACGCAATCACAATGTGTTATAACTGTGTTGTAACAATGTAATAACAATTGTGTTATAACTGTGTAATAACAGTAATAACAATGTGTAAAGAAATGTGGTATATTATGGTATCTAATAACAATATGTTAAATTTTTAACATTATAAAATTTATAATTGTGTAATAACAGTGAAACATGTGTAATACATGTTACGCATATCACAATGTGTTATAACTTTGTATAACAATGTAATAACAATTGTGTTATAACTGTGTAATAACAGTGTGTTATAACAATTGTGTTATAACTGTGTAATAACAGTGTAATAACAATTACGCGTTACATAAATCACAATGTGTTATAACTGTGTACTAACAATGTAATAACAATTTGTTATAACTGTGTAATAACAGTGTTATAACAATTGTGTTATAACTGTGTAATAACAATGTAATAACAATGTAATAACAATTGTGTTATAACTGTGTAATAACAATGTAATAACAATGTAATAACAATTGTGTTATAACTGTGTAATAACAGTGTAATAACAATGTGTAATTACATGCGTAACGGATAATCACAATGTGTTATAACTGTGTAATAACAAAGTAATAACAATTGTGTTATAACTGTGTAATAACAGTGTAATAACAATGTGTAATTACTGTGTTACGTAAACAAGTGTTTATAACAAGTAATAATTGTGTTATAACTGTTTAATAACAGTCGTAATCACAATATGTTATAACTGTGTTGTAACAGTGTAATAACAATTGTGTTATAACGGTGTAATAACAGTGAAATAACAGTGTGTAATTACATGCATTACGAATAATCACAATGTGTTATAACTGTCTTGTAACAGTGTAATAACAATTGTGTTATAACTGTGTAATAACAATGTAATAACAATTATAATTACATGTGTTATGCGTAACCACAATGTGTTATAACTGTTTAATAACAGTGTTATAACAATTGTGTTATAACTGTGTAATAACAGTGTAATAACAATGTGTAATTACATGCGTTACACAAAATTACAATGTGTTATAACTGTGTAATAACAATGTAATAACAATTGTGTTATAACGGTGTAATAACAGTGTAATAACAATGTGTAATTACATGCATTACGCATAATCACAATGTGTTATAACTGTGTTGTAACAATGTAATAACAATTGTGTTATAACTGTGTAATAACAGTGTTATAACAATTGTGTTATAACTGTGTAATAACAGTGTAATAACAATGTGTAATTACATGCGTTACACATAATCACAATGTGTTATAACTGTGTAATAATAATGTGTAATTACATGCGTTACACATAATCACAATTGTGTTATAACTGTGTAATAACGGTGTAATAACAACGTGTAAATACATGCGTTACGCATAATCACAATGTGTTATATCTGTGTAATAATAATGTAATAACAATTGTGTTATAACTGTTTAATAACAGTGTTATAACAATTGTGTTATAACTGTGAATTAACAGTGTAATAACAATGTGTAATTACATGCGTTACGCGTAATCACAATTGTGTTATAACTGTGTAATAACAGTGTAATAACAATGTGTAATTAAAGCTGCGAGCAGCGACGGACGGGCCCTCGCGCCTCTGCGCGCGTTGGGGTTACCGGCGGACGCCAATCCTTGCGACCGTGCATTCGCTCGGCGCTCAGACGCTGCAAATCGTCACCAATGAAAAGGGAACTCCCTGCCGAGTTCAACGATACCTCACACAAGACTCTACGTCATACGGTTCATCAGCTGTGAAAGGGGCGTGGCTAAAGCATAGGGGGCAGGTCAAACCATCACCAATGAAGAAGGAAGTCTCTGCTGAGTTCAATGATACCTCACACAAGGGTCTACATCAAACGGTCGTGTCATTTGTTATAAAGGGGGCGTGGCTAAAGCATAGGGGGCGGGCCAAACCAACACCAATTTAAAAGGAACTCTCTTCTGAGTTCATTGATACCTCACACAAAGGTCAACCTTAAATGGTTCAAATGTTATGAAAGGGGGCGTGGCTTAAAGTTAGGGGGCGGGTCAAACATCACCGATGAAGAAGGAAGTCTGTGCTGAGTTCAATGACACCTCACACAAGGGTATACCTTAAACGGTTCAAATGTTATGAAAGGGGGCGTGGTTAAAGCTTAGGGGGCGGGTCAAACCATCACAAATTAAAAAGGAAGTCTGTGCTGAGTTCAATGACACCTCACACAAGGGTATACCTTAAACAGTTCAAATGTTATGAAAGGGGGCGTGGCCTGAGTAAGTGGGCGTCGTCATAATATTATAAGGGGCGGCTCAGTATCACATGTAGACCACACATTCTGAGTTTCATGCAAATCGGATGATGTTTGTCATATAAAGGCATTTCATGTTGCCAGCAGGGGCGCTATGACCAAAGTCAATTTTGGCCTGTAGGGGTCCTCAGGCCCGGACCCTTGTCAATCCTGAGAAATTTCGGGCAGATACGACAACGTACACTCAAGTTACAACAACTTCTTTGTTCATCGCTAAACACTCAAAATTTAATAACTTTTCATCGTTAAGGTGTTGGGATGGTACAGACCAAGTTTGAAGTTGATCGGATGAAATCTGTAGGAGGAGTTCGTTAAAGTATAGCAACTTGACTTTTAGGCCTACTTCCTGTTGCCACTAGGGGGCGCTATGACTTTAAGTAAATATCGGCCTTTATTTGTCCTCAGGGTTGGACTCTTATGAATCCTGAAAAGTTTCGAGGTAATCGGACAACGTACACTCGAGTTACACCCACTTCCTGTTTTGGCAGCGAAACGCACAAAATGGCTGCCCCGCCACGGCTACGTCCCATGACGAAAAGTTTTTCTTTTAACAACTTTTCATCTTTAACTTCTTAAGATGGCACAGACCGAGTTTGAAGTTAATCGGATGAAATCTCTAGGAGGAGTTCGTTAACCCTTGTGTTGTCCTTTGGGTCAGAAGGACCCGTTCAGTTTATTTGACTTTTTGCATTGGCCTGGCGTTGCGCTTCGGGTCTTTCTGACCCACACGTTATTCCGTGGTATTTCTCTGCTACCGCGGCTCTGGCCTTCGGGTCTTTCTGACCCATACGTTATTCCGTGGTATTTCTCTGCTACCGCGGCTCTGGCCTTCGGGTCTTTCTGACCCACACATTATTCCGTGGTATTTCTCTGCTACCGCGGCTCTGGCCTTCGGGTCTTTCTGACCCACACGTTATTCCGTGGTATTTCTCTGCTACGCGGCTCCGGCCTTCCGGTCTTTCTGACCCACCACGTTATTCCGTGGTATTTCTCTGCTACCGCGGCTCTGGCGCCGGGTCTTTCTGACCCACCACGTTATTCCGTGGTATTTCTCTGCTACCGCGGCCCTGGCCTTCCGGTCTTTCTGACCCACACGTTATTTCGTGGTATTTCTCTGCTACCGCGGCCCTGGCCTTTGGGTCTTTCTGACCCACACGTTATTCCGTGGTATTTCTCTGCTACACGGCTCTGGCGCCTTCGGGTCTTTCTGACCCACCACGTTATTCCGTGGTATTTCTCTGCTACCGCGGCTCTGGCCTTCGGTCTTTCCCGACCACACCGTTATTCCGTGTTATTTCTCTGCTACCGGCTGCTGGCCTTCCGGTCTTTCTGACCCACACGCGATTCTTCGTGGTATTTCTCTGCTACCGCGGCTCTGGCCTTCGGGTCTTTCCCGCCCACACGTTATTCCGTGGTATTTCTCTGCTACCGCTGCTCTGCGCTCGGGTCTTTCCGGCCCCACGTTATTCCGTGGTATTTCTCTGCTACGCCGCTTCGTCCGCTTCGGCCTTTCTCACACCGTTATTCCGTGGTATTTCTCTGCTACCGGCGCCTGGCCTTCGGTCTTTCTGACCCAACGTTATTCCGTGGTATTTCTCTGCTACCGCCGGCCCTGGCCTTCGGGTCTTTCTGACCCACACGTTATTCCGTGGTATTTCTCTGCTACCGCGGCTCTGGCCTTCGGTCTTTCTGACCCACACGTTATTCCGTGGTATTTCTCTGCTACCGGCCTGCTTTTGCCCGGTCCCTACGTTATTCGTGGTATTTCTCTGCTACCGGCCTGGCCTTCGGTCTTTCTGACCCACCGTTATTTCGTGGTATTTCTCTGCTACCGCGGCTCTGGCCTTCGGGTCTTTCTGACCCACCACGTTATTTCGTGGTATTTTCTCTGCTACCCTGGCCCCGCCGGGCTTTCTGACCCACACGTTATTTCGTGGTATTTCTCTGCTACCGCCGCTCTGGCCTTCGGGTCTTTCTGACCCACACGTTATTCCGTGGTATTTCTCCGCTACCGCTCTGGCCTTCGGGTCTTTTGCCCCACACGTTATTCCGTGGTATTTCTCTGCTACCGCGGCTCTGGCCTTCGGGTCTTTCTGACCACACGTTATTCCGTGGTATTTCTCTGCTACCGCGGCTCTGCCGCGTCGTTCGGCCTTCTAACCCGTTATTCCGTGGTATTTCTCTGCTACCGCGGCTCTGGCCTTCGGGTCTTTCTGACCCCACGTTATTCCGTGGTATTTCTCCTGCTACGGGCGCTTCCGGTCTTTTGACCCACACGTTATTCGTGGTATTTCTCTGCTACCGCGGCTCTGGCCTTCGGTCTTTCCTGACCCACACGTTATTCCGTGGTATTTCTCTGCTACCGCGGCTCTGGCCTTCGGTCTTTCTGACCCATACCGTTATTCCGTGGTATTTCTCTGCTACCGGCGGCCTTCGGGTCTTTCTGACCCACATTATTCCATTGTATTTTTCTGCTACCGCGCTCGGCCTTCGGGTCTTTCTGACCCACCCGCTTATTCGCGTGGTATTTCTCTGCTACCGCGGCCTGGCTCCGGGTCTTTCTGACCCACACGTTATTCCGTGGTATTTCTCTGCTACCGCGGCTCTGGCCTTCGGTCTTCCTGACCCCCACATTACCGTCATTCCGTGGTATTCCAGGGGACTCCGGCCTGGCTCGTAGTAGTAACACAGAAATGGTAAGGGGAGAAAAGGGGGAAAGAGACAAACCTCATCCTCGTCCTACTAAACACTTTTATTATACACACTGTTCACATTCGTCTTCTTGTTTTTGTCATCTTTGCTTCTTCTTCTTCTTTTGGACCTTTGTACTCTGTTGTACCGGTTCAGCGGCCGGTTTTGTGGCCGGCATGGCCCGTTATGTGACTCTAAATTTGGAGCTGCATAATTTTCTCAAACACACGCGGAACAAGAGGCAAAAGCGGCCGCCCGCTCAACGTCGCGGTTTCGCGTGATCGCGCGAGCACGTGCTGCACGCTGCGCCGCAACGTACGCGATGTAACAGCGCCGCGTGAGGCACGCAGCGCACGCAATGTCCCCCAAGTGGAAGAGATGGAAGAAGAAAACACAAAAGAGGAAGAAGAGGAAGAAGAGGAAGAAGAAGAAGAAGAAGAAGAAGAAGAAGAAGAAGAAGAAGAAGAAGAAGAAGAAGATGATGACCACAGCGACTCTGCCGAGGAAGACGAATGGTCATCCGACTGCCGCGATGCCGCCGGCCACGACGCGGGAGAAGAGGACTACGACGCCACTGACATCCGAGACGAACGAGGACAAGAACGAGGAGAAGACATGGCAGCAGCAGCCCAAGAGGGTGTACGGCAAAGAGAAGAAGAAGAAGAACAAGAAGAAGAACAAGAAGAAGAACAAGAAGAAGAAGAAGAAGAAGAACAACAACAACAACAACAACAACAACAACAACAAGACAAAGACAAAGAGGGCCAAGACGAGGAGGCAGGACGAGGAGCAGGATGAGCAGGACGAGGGAGAGCCGAAGGTTCGTGTCCAAAAACGGTGAAATAGAATGGTCCTCGACGACGTATCATCGACGCCCTCGACGCCCGCGCGCCCGCCGAATCGAAGAGGAGGAAGAGGACCAACAACTGGACGATGAACGACAACAACATGACCAAGACGGCGACGACGAGGAGCAACAACAGGCTCCAGAGAGCCCCGGACCCACCGAGTAGCGCGACCACACCGCGTCGAGACATACTCCTACGTTCGACCTGTTGGTCACGCGGCGGATACTAGAGATCGCGGTGACCCCACAATCCTCGAGGGCCACGGAAATGCGACGACGACGCTGGAGAAATGGACGGACCGCCGGACTCCGCGGCTACTCGGGCTGCTGCTCCTCGCCGGAGTGTACAGGTCCGAAACGAGGCCCTGGAGAGCCTGTGGCACGAGGAGAGCGGCAGGGCCATTTTCCGCGCCACAATGTCGCTGAAGCGATTCCACGCCGCGCTCGCGATACGCGATTCGACGACCCGCGAGCGAGGCGGCAGACGAGCCTCCGGACAAACTGGCGGCCATACGAAGCGTGTGGGGCGCCTGCCGTTGCGGCGTCTGCCTGCGCCTCTACAACCCGGGCCCCGGACGTGACTGTGGACGAGCAGCTGGTTCCCTTCGAGGTGAGTGTCGTCGTCCGGGTCTGGGAACTTCGCTGGCCATCGTCGGCGGGGGGCTCAATCCGAGCGCCCGGCTGGATAAAAGCAGCAGCAGCAGCAGCAGCAGCAGCAGCAGCAGCAGCAGCAGCGGCGGTTGTCTTTCACAGAGTGGTCGGATAGAGTGGTCGGATGTGCGCAGCACCCTCCCGAGGCCGCTGTACTGCTACATAATGTGTGCGTGTGGCCACCTGACCAGAGTTTGGTTTTCTCTGGCCGCTGCTGCTGCGCTGCTGCTGCTGCTGCTGCTGTTTATCCAGCCCGGCGCGCTGCTCAAAACGCCCTAAAACGGACGGGAGTTGCCCGACTCTCGACCTGTAGCGTGGCGTGCCGCCGTAGTTTACAAAGCTTATGTGTGTGGTGTGTGTGTGTGTGTGTGCGTATGCGCACACGGATGTTTTTAAATTTTTTATTGTTCTTTTTGGTATCCTTGTTTATTTTTATCTCTTTCTGCTTCTCATTTCGTCTTTGCACTCTGGTTCCTCTCCCGCCGAGTCCTTTCCCTTCCTCCTTCTCATTCTCCGTTTTTGACCGACACCGACATCGACACCAAGGTCGATGGTCCTTCCCGCCAGTACATGCCCAGCAAGCCCGCCAGGTACGGACTCAAGTCGTGGGTGGCCTGCGAGCCGGCTCCAGCTACGCGTGGAACATGCAGGTCTACAGCGGGGCGAGCCGGCGAGCCCAGAGGAATCAGCACACGCGTGGTGATGGACCTGCCCGCTGGCCTGCGGGACCCGCGTAGCGTACATGTGACAACTTTTTTCACCTCCTATGAGCTGGCCCGGCTCCTCCACGAGGCGCCTACCGTGGTGGAGCGATCCGCAAAAACAAGCCCGAAGCTGCCTGCTTCTCGACACAAAGGGCCGCGAGCGTTCTTCGTTCAAGTTTGCTTACTGTCCAACCGTCACGCTGGTGGCGTGTTAAATTGCGAAAAACAGGAACGTGGTGCTGCTGAGCACGCTGACACGGGGCGGCCGCCGGTCCGGCGCCTCCAGGGCCCGCCAAGCCCGACATCATCCTGCACTACAACAGCACCAGGCGGCGTGGACAACCTGGACAAGCTCGTCCGGCATTACAGCTAGCTGCCGGCAGGAAGACGGCCCGCTGGCCCTCGCCGTGTTCCACAACATTCTCGACGTGTCCGCCTACACGCCTTTGTGCTCGGCGAGAGCGCAGGCCCGTGGCTGCGGCGGCAAGCTCAACAGGCGCAGGGCTTTTCTCGAGCAGCTGGGCAGGGCCGCCCTATCCCCGCTCATCGAGACCGCTGCGCATCTCCCTGCGCGCGCGTCTGCCGCGCTTGTCCAAGCCGTGGCGGCGAGGTCAAAGCGGCCCCGGGTCAGGCACTGGTGTCACGCGAGCCCGACAAGACCAGCGAGCGGCGACGAGGAGGAAGAACGATGAGGAGGAGGACGACGACGGACGAGGAAGCGGAACCGAGAGTGCCCAGCAAAGCGAAAGAGGTGTCAGCTCTGTGCAAAGAAAAAGGACCGGCAAGACACACACCGTGCGGTGGCTGCCAGAGATACATCTGCAGGAGCTGCACACGGTCCTACTGCGCGGACTGCGTGGGAGGCAATAACCTCTTGAGTCGGTGGCGGTTTGAAACCGTCGGTGACTTTCAAATAGTAGGCCAGGGTC
The DNA here is from genome assembly GCF_010015445.1 of Perca fluviatilis. Taxonomy (NCBI): domain Eukaryota; kingdom Metazoa; phylum Chordata; class Actinopteri; order Perciformes; family Percidae; genus Perca; species Perca fluviatilis. The sequence continues at coordinate 34,423,496 of NC_053115.1, forward strand.
CCGGGGACCCGAAGGACGAGGCGAGCGTGTGACATGGAATAACATAGAATAAGCGAGGGTCCCGGGGACCCGAAGGACAGAGGCCGCGAGGCCAGTAGCAAATGCATAGAATCACAATAAGCCAGGGTCCCCGGGACCCGAAGGACGAGGCCGCGAGGCTAATACAAAACGTGAATAAACTAAACAAGTTCCCGTGACACGAAGGACAATACAAGGGTTAAACATTAGGTAAATGTTAACAAACGTCTTTTGATAACAAGTAAACCCTTAGTTGATGTTAATTAAGGTATTTCTGTCAGGCCCATTAAGTCAAGAACACACATGAAATGAAAAATGTTCTTGAAAAATTTTCTTGAATAAATTGCAATTCAAGTTGATAAATTCCGAATCAAATTTTGGCGGTATGGCTCTGTTCAGGGAGTCCTCTGACTTTTCATTAGTAACATGAAATAGCAGAGAGTCAGAGGACAGCAGCAGCACAGTTTAGGACTGGGAGAGCTGAACTATTCCCCCATATGAACAGAGCAGCAACAATGACATAGAAGCAAATGCCATGTTATACACGACAACGTGGAGCTGTGGAGGTGGCGGGTTGCATAGAAGCGAGCAGCAAGCAGTTAGGAACAAACTGAATCTGCTCTAAGTAGGGCACCCTGTTTGAGCGTAGCCATTAAGCAGTGAGGGGAGTTGATCAGCTGATGCACTGATGCATTTCAGCTGATGCAGCTCAGCTAGAGCAGATCAGCTGATGAGACAGTGTTGTTGGCCAATAGCATTAAAAAAACACTGAATCAATACCGATTTCATCACACCATCCTTAAAGCTGCAGTAGGTAAGATTGTGAAGAGCCAGGACTTTGCCAACAAATTTGAACAACGACAACTTCTTAGTCCCTCCTCCCTTTCTGCTGCAGCCCAAACCGTCTCCTAAGCCCCTCCCACACAACGGAGTTTGACAGAACTGCCTAGGCATGTCAGACAACATGTTCAATAACTAAACACCAACACAACGTTAACTTTACTCACCAACAGTAAAACGATGCTAACTAGCAGGCTACCGTTAGCCATTTCAGCATTATATCAGACTGTTACTATCGTTCCATTACTATCATCCTCACCAACGTAGCTTTGTGGACTTTTGACTACTAATAACCAAGTGAAAGATAAATCATTAATGGTAATTATGTTACCTGTTGAGAGGAAATGTGGCTACATCTGCATCGTTCTTCAGATATTTAAAATCCTGCAGCCACGCCACCTCTGAAAAGCCACTCCATTATTCACGGAGTTTTGGAAAACCTTTCTGCAGCGTGTGCGAGGGGGAGTAGGGACGCGCTATATATGCGTGTGCCTGAGCAGTGATTGACAGGCAGATAGACCACCCCTGTGGCCCTGATTGGAGAAAATCGACCGGGAGCGGTGGAATTTTGCCAATGGCACTACAGGCTGTAGGAGGTGCCAGAGGAGCTGTCTTTTTTTTTTTTTTACATAATTCATGTAGTTCTACTGGATCATAGGGTCAGTTTCAGCAAATATGACAGAAAGTTAGTTTTATAAGACTTACCTACTGCATCTTTAATCAGCATTTGACTGGCTCACCCCAAACTAAAGAATTAATTAGGTCATGTCTGTTATTTAGCATGAAGGTAGATGCTCCAGAAGACTTATTGTTTAAACAACTTTGAGAGCCATCCCCTGCTGGGCCAGACTTGATTAAGACAAAGAATGAGTATTCCTGTAGTTTGGAAACAATTGACATCGCCTCGGTAAGATCCTGTGATCGGGTGTGGCCTCAAGACACATGGATTGGGAATTTACACCTTTTCTTTTGAGAGACATCTGACCAATAGGGAAAGATTTAATTTGAGGAACCACCCAGGTGTAGGGAATAAATGTGTAATCCTGAGAATGATTCAGGACTGCGGACCTGTGACCCGACAAGGAAACAAGGTTCTGCAGTCCGCTGTTTACAGTGTATTGTTTTGTCATGTCACAGGACTGTGGACTGTGACCCCACAAGGGAAGCATGTCTTACAGTCCACTGCTGGCAGTCTTTTCATGTTTGATTGTTTTTGTCACGTCGTTTTCATCGTGTTGTTCATTAAACCTTTTGCTTAATCTTTCAATTGGACTAAACCTCTCCTTCCTCCTCAGAAATCAAACGATCACATGTAATAAAGGGAGGGGGGGAAGGCACGTTCAAGCTAAAATATCCAATATAAAAAAAAAAGGTAAAATATATAAATATGGGTAAAAAGGGCCGACAACGCCACCTAGGTTTTTGCTTGAGGCCTAGGACCTCTTTAAAACAGGTAAAAGATTAAAAACAGGTTCTTTGTGCCGGGGGAGAGCAGTAAAAATGGTGCATTCAAAACAATGAATAAAAACAACAAGTTAAGGAATCACATTTATTTTAACAAAAGGATAAAACAATAAAATGTACTAAAAAAAAAAAGATTTAAAAAAACTAAAACCAACTAACTAAAAATCAACTTAAACAGTCCAAACAGAACGGGAGTCTTGACTTTACACTGTCCACAGTGTTCCACCGGCAACCAGTTTCCTCTCCTTGTGCGGCCTTCCTCGGGCATAACCTGAAACAGAAAAAAACTCCGGCCAGTAACACGTCTCCAGCAACTGCTACCACTTCGTCACGTTTACCAGCACCTAACACCGGTCTCAAAACGGGACTTACGCGGAAGGGAGAGTTCCACACTCTCCCACTTTTTCCCGCTAGCGGTCGGTGTTTGTGTTGCTTCGCTGTGGCTTCAGGCCGCTCTAAGGTTGTTTCCCTTTGTGTCTTCGTCTAATCTCTTGTCTGCTTCGCCGTCCGTTCCGAGTGCTCTGTCGTATTTCAACGTCTTCCTTGATGTCTCCTCTGCTGCTATTCTGTCCTTTTTTTTATATCCAACAGCCAGTCCATTCTCTGGCTCACAGGTGTAAATCCTTACCCTGATTACTGCATGTCCGATGGCGGAAGTAAACATTAAAAACACACACACATTTCAAAATAAAAGCATGCAATAAAAATAAGATAAAAACCACAGCAAACAATAAAACACAGCAAATCCAATAAAAGCATGCTCAAAATAAAAACATCCACTTCCGCCCCGTGACATCTCCCCACACTTAAACGTTAGCAGTCCCTGCGACATATAAGTCTCTATACCTGACTGAAGGTTGTCCAAAGTTTGACCTGGTGGAGTGTCGTAGGACACCTTCAGGTTCCACATTCACAGGGGCTATGGCTACCGGTGCTGGAAGGAACCCATAGATCAGGGGTTGAGTAGGTCCCTGTATCAGGGTAGCTGGCTCAGTGCTTGGTAGCGGGGCTTCGGCTGGGGGTACTGTACACACTTTAAGTGAATTCCTATGGATATTTTGTACTCTGCCACCCTGCTCTGGCTGAATCTTGTACACAACCCCTGTATCCCCCACCTGCTCCAAAACCACCCAAGGCTCTGGATCCCACCAAGTACACAACTTTCCTGCCCCTCGTCTGTTCCTATCTCGTACCCACACTCTTTCCCCAGGCAAAAGTGGTAATACTTTGGCCCTCTGGTCATAATGCGGCTTATTCTGGGTTGCTGCACTATCCATTCTTTGCTTAGCCAATCTATAAGCTAAGGACAGCTTCTGCTGATGATCTTGTACCCACCCCCCCACATCATGTTTCATCTGTTGGGGACCTACTCCTAATTCTACATCAACAGGAAGTCGCATGTGTCTCCCAAACATGAGGAAGGAGGGGGTATACCTAGTTGTGCTGTGTATGGTGTTGTTATAGGCATGCATCAATTCGGGCAGATATTCGGCCCAGCGAGATTGCTTAGCAGTCTCTAGGGAGCGGAGCATATTTAACAAGGTCTGGTTAAAACGCTCTGCACTGCCATTTCCAGCGGGATGATATGGAGTGGTGCGGCTTTTAGTTATACCATAGGTATCACAAAGTTGTTTCATCAGTGCCGATTCAAAATTGGGTCCCTGATCGGAATGAAAACGGGCGGGGCAACCAAATGGCTGGATCACATGAGTCCACAGGGCTCTTACTGTAGTCTGAGCTGTTTGATCTCGAGCAAACAATAAAACACAGCAAATCCAATAAAAGCATGCTAAAAATAAAAACATCCACTTCCGCCCCGTGACACACGTCGTTTAGATTTTCTTAACAATTGGTGACCCTTCAACTTGGATTTTTTGAGGATGAAAGGGAAAAAAAAGGCAAATTGAAAGACGGATCATGGTGACTTGCTGAATTTTCACATGGGCCCAGACAACTGAGAGGTGAGCAGAACCCTGTTTTATCAAAACGCTGCAGAGCTTATATAGGAAACGTTTGAGATGTGAAAATTCAGCAGCATCAACCCTTAAGTCTATTAAAATCTGTAAAAGTACCCTAATTGAAAGAAGTAGGCCTAATGCCCAATTGAGAACTACATTGAGAGCGATAAGTCAAAAGCAATGTGTGTGTGATGTGTGTGTGTGATTTGTATGTGTTAAGCTTAAAAGCCTGAAGAAGGTCCATGGAATAAGTGCACAGTAGCCGACCGGGGCGAGAGACCCGTAGAATAAGAGTTTGAGCCACGTGCACATTAGAAAGTTCGTGAAAGAGTTGACCAGGGTACATGTATACATTTTAAAATGTATGAGTTCATGAAAAAAGTCCACCTGGTTTTACTTGTATAAATTTGGAATTCATGAGTTCGTGAAAAAGTCGACCTAGTAAAACCTGTATACATTTTTTAATTTATGAGTTCTTGAAAAAGCAGACCTTTTTACGCCTGTTAAATAAATTTAAAAAAAGTCCGTAAACAGCCGGCCGAGTTAGACTCTGAAAATTTAAAAAAAAGACTTTTTAAAGCCAGTGTAACAGCTGTGAAGGGGTAGGAGCTAGCCAGCAGCATTGCAGCGACGGCGGACGCCCGCCCCATGCAAAGACCCCATCAGTTTTTTCTCGTGACATGGAAATAGGAAAAATCTATTTAATATAGGTATAGTCAAATTGTGTAAAACACTTAGGAAATTGTACAGAGGCCTACTGTAAATATTTTTGAAATAGAATTGTGTTTGAATTTGAGTCCGCGGCAGCGACTCGCGCGGTGTGTCTTTTGTGAAACTGTAAATAAGATGTGTTGAGGTTACAGACGCAGTATCGTTGTGGATATTCATTTGTGTTGAATTGATAACATTGAGGATTCCATCCTCTCGGTGGCAGAACGAACAGCGTCTCCATTAGGTAGAACTGGATAGTAAAATTTCTGTCCAGTATGTTTTTGAAATGGATGGCTGTTTTGATTTTTGTGGAAAGGGGTGGAGCATTGAGAATGGCTCAAAAAGTGGAAATGGATTAATCGGTAATGTCTTTGAAGAATCGGGCGCCGACCCTGAACGTATGAAAGATGTGGAATGTTTTAAAGTTTGAATGGAGTTTCTCAGTGAATGCATGAATGAGCAGCTAGCAGTTGAAAACGGGAGAAAAAATCCTGCTAAAACATTGAATATTTAAAATTATTGGTTTCATTTGATTAAATTTTTTGTTCATGTTTAGTGTTGTTCTATAGGGACCAGAGATGGGGACTCGAGTCTGAGACTCGGACTCGAGTCGCACTTAAGTCGCACAAACAGCTGACTTCAGACTTGAATTGGACTCGACCCAACTCGACCCAAAAGACTTCAGACTTGACTCGGACTTGAGCTTCGAGACTCGTCAACAACGTATTTTCATTTAAATTTAAATTGATTAATGTATATCTATTTTCTTTTATTGCCGCATACGGGGAAGCGTATGACAAACTGTATGTCCCCAGCCCTTTGCCGTAATGTGCAATGTAACGCATGCGCTATGCCTATGTGTTCGCACATCAAACAATGCAGTGACAATGGCGACACCAAGTCCTCCCGCAGTTGTGCCTTTTGTCATTAGTTTTGCTTTCAATAACATCGTACACAGTGGCAGTAAGAGAACAGCTACATGCAAGGTGTGTGGCACCAAGATAAATGATGCCGGATCAACAACGTCAAACTTCATCAGGCATCTCAAAACGCACCCAGATAGGTCAGTCACTCACACGCTAATGTGAAAGAGACGTATCGTCACAGGTAACAAGCTAACCATCGCAAAGTGTTGTGCTAATGCTGGGAACAGGCAAATTATATCTTTATAGTTGTAGCCATATGATGTGACAGACTTAGGTTAATATTTCACCAGTAGCAGAAGATTAGACTATACAATGTCCTTAGTTGGAGACCCAATGTAAGTTCTGGATGTAACAAAATTAAGCTAGCTCCGTTAAAGCATACATTATATTTTTCCCGTCACAAGTTCACTTACAGTCTTCGCTGCATTGCCCACATTTTATTTCAGAAAATAAGATAGAAACGTTTAGTATTACTTTAGCTATTTCCCCCATAGAACACTACACATATGTCAGTTTTATGCAGATTTTATTAGTGGCAAGCAAAATAATTTCCCATGTCCATCTACAGGTTTACAGAATTCACAAATGCTAAAAAATGTACTATTGGAGAGGGACAGAGCAGCATTGAGTCATTCATTATTCAGCCAAGAGGTGTGCAACCATCAGGGACATCCTAGGCAGAAGGCCATCACTGAATCAATAATTAATAACAAGCCCAGCTTCAGAAATGTTTTGTCAGTGGTAGATGAAAGATATTGTCCAGTAAGTCGGAGCACCGTAACAAGAAGACTGAATGAGCTTGCAACAGACAAAGAGGCCAAGATCAAATCAAAATTAGAGAAAACAGACACTGTGTCTGTTACTGTGGACATCTGGACTGACAGGACCATGCGTGGCTTTTTAGGAGTTACTGCCCACTTCATGGAGCTAGACAGAAGCAACCCAAGACTCCAGTCAGTTCTATTAAGCTGTGAAAGATTCAAAGGGTCTCACACTGGTGAGAGGATTAGTGAAAAATTTGAGGAAGTATGTGATAACTTCAACATAAAGCACAAATTAGATTACATTATCTCTGACAACGCTTTGAACATGAAGAAAGCCTTTACGTTTTGTTTTCCCTCTGCTACAAGTAGCGAAGACAGTGACCTGGAAAATGGCGACCTGTGGGAGGACGTAAATTCTATTAAGCTGTGAAAGATTCAAAGGGTCTCACACTGGTGAGAGGATTAGTGAAAAATTTGAGGAAGTATGTGATAACTTCAACATAAAGCACAAATTAGATTACATTATCTCTGACAACGCTTTGAACATGAAGAAAGCCTTTACGTTTTGTTTTCCCTCTGCTACAAGTAGCGAAGACAGTGACCTGGAAAATGGCGACCTGTGGGAGGACGTAAATGAGGATAACCAGGATGATGTGGAATCCATCCAGAGCAGCTGCCGGCAAAAATGACTTCAGTGCTTTGCACATTCGATGCAGCTTGTTGTGCGAGATGGACTTAAAGATGTAAAAGTTGGCAAAGGTGACAAAATTTTGCACTTTACTGCATTCTACTTGTGGCCTAAAAGAGGAATATGAAGCAGAGTATGGAGCCAACCGTAGCATCCCCTCTGCTGTAGTGACAAGATGGAACAGCACTCTGCGCCTTGTTGAAGCAGTCACTGACTTGGATCTTCAAAGCCTGAATACACTCCTGGACACCAAAGGTCATAAAGACCTGTGTTTATCAGCCAGAGAATGGGGTCAGCTGAAAGAACTTGTGGAAGTTTTGGCCCCATTTCTTCAAGCAACGGACCTCACTCAAGGGGAGAAAGTTGTGACCCTTAGTGCAGGCCTCCCTTGTGTACTGTCACTTAACAGCCATCTCATCAGGATGTTGAATGCTACTCGCCACCTGGTTGGTTTAGTGAAAGCCCTGCAGAAGTCCCTTCAACACCGCTTTAAGGGTATATTTGTGAGTGTGAAAATGGATGATTCCAGTGACGTGGCAGTAGATCTTCCATTTGAGGACATTGTCTACATGATGTCAGCATTACTAGATCCATCATTCTGCCTCTTTTGGCTAGAGCAAGATGTCCAAGCACCAGATGAAGTGAAGAGTGAAGTCAAGGAGATGATAATAGGTAGGTGTACCCACCATTTCCAAACACAAACTATCATACACATCACATTATGCATATTAAAAATGCCAATTATTTAATATATTGTTTCCCTAGATTGATTCACAACATTGACACTGTGTATATCAGTCCCATGATGCTGTAACTAAACATGGTTTTTGATAAACTTACAGACCTGGTCTTGGCTGAGGCTCGAAACTGACTGTACCTGAAAGCAGCAGTGGAGACGATGATCAGGAGGAGTCACCACCACCTGCTAAAACTCCACGTCTTTTCTCTGGCTACCGGAAGAAAAGCACCAAGAAAAGTGCGCGGATCATGGCTCATCTGTCCAGGCTGAGATCATCCGCTATATCCAGGTAGCATCTGATGAAGATGAAGTGGACTGTCTTGAGTTCTGGAAAAAGACAGTCCAAGGCATTCCCGCGACTCTATCTTGTGGCTATGAGAGTGCTTGCTGTCCCCGCTACCAGTGCACCAGTGGAGAGGGTGTTCAGTCATGGAGGGCTTATCATGCGTCCTCACCGTGCCAGGCTTTCAGCAAAGACACTGTCACACTTGGTCTTTTTGAAATGTAACCAGTCTGTTGTTTAAAGACTTTCCAGGATTTAAAGCCACTAGAGTGTGTTGCCAGAAAGGTCATCTGGCCCATATCCAAGGTTTTGAGAGAGCTAATTTAGAAGATCAAATGGTCTTCTTATTTCAGTTTAAGTGGTAATTGTTTAATTTAAATTTCTTCAATTTTTTTTCAATTTATTTTCAATTTTCTTGTTAAATAGCAATACGGAAAGTATCAGTTCTCACATGTTTGCACCATGGTTGGTGTATTAACCTTTAATACAGATGTTTCCCTCAAACTTTGAACACTGGAAAATGTAATGCATGATGAGGTTGGGCTTTACAGCCAGTTAGTACACAGACAAACATGTATTCTTAGTTGCAGATACCAAAATGTTGAAAAATACAGTCATGAAATTGAAACTGAGTTCCTAATTTGTGTTCCTTCAGATTGCATTGCAGTAGACCCCATTAAGTTATCCTACCACTGATTTTGATACTGTACTGTATGGATGGTTGCTACAGGACATGCTTTAAATTCATAAGATTTAACAATACAGTGTTAGGGACAGATCAGAAGGCCAGAGACTTGAGACTTGACTTGGACTCGTGGCAAAAGACTTGAGACTTGACTTGAACTTGCCCCTCAAAGACTTGAGACTTGACTTGGACTCGAGCTCAAAGACTTGAGACTTGACTTGGACTCCCAAAAAGTGACTTGTGAACATCTCTGATAGGGACAGAAATGGAGAATACCTTACAGTTTTAGTCTTATTTAACTTTAAATCCATTCACACGGGCGGGGGGTTTTCACACCTCATTCAATGCAATAGATGCAGACAGATTTCCTGAGTATTCACTCAGGAAATCTGTCTGCATCTATTGCATTGAATCATTGTAATCTTCTCTCTGAAATATTTGATATGTTCCCCCATGCCAGAATATTTTGTAATTGAAATAAGGGATTAATCATTATATTCTAAGTAGGTTACTGGATTTTGTTTTTCTTCTGCTACATTTTTAATACATTTTACTTTGATCCTTCTGTTATTTTTTTTGTGTCTGGTGTGTTGCTTGGAGTAGGATTGTGTCTGAGTGATTGATGAAGCCCATTGCAAGTCAAAGCATTCCAGTGAGTTATCTGAAAAGGGGAAAACATTATTTAAGGTGCTTTAAGCAATTTAACATTAGCTAAAATTGTAACAAAAAGAATTTAAGATTCTTAGGGGGTTTTCAATGGATAATTTAGTAAATGCATATTTGGCATTTTTGTGCATCTTGACTCAAAATTGGTTTGTTGTTTTTTTTTAAATGATAAATAACATAAATAACATAATAATGATTAATTCATTGCATTTTTATTCATTCTGATCTTACTGTAGCTAATCTTCCACTATTTTTTGTTTTGTTTGTTTTTATTCTTTTTCATGTTTCTGATGATGTCTCTGAGAAATCATAGGGTTGATAAAGTCAAGACAGTAGCTCTTCCGCTGATTTACATTTTTCTTTTTCTTTTTTTTTTTTTATTTTTATTCCCTAGTTTGTGAATATTTTGGTTAAAAAAATAAATAAATGGGGGGAGATCTGAGGATTTGTAAAGCTTCTGTGCTGGCCACACAGAGGGCCAGATTTACTAACACTGGCGCAGTTTGCGCTGCGTCTGTTTATGCGAGTTCGGTAATAGCGCACGCTATGCTTCCACATTTTGCGTAGTATTTATCAACCCTGACACCCATCAGGCAATAAGCGTCTTTTTCCGCCCACTATACCGTAAATTGCGCTGTAGCAAAGCTCTACTGGTGCTATGATATGGCTGGGTGCATACTGCGATATTCCAACAGCTGATGCTATGACTGTTTGAAACGATCCTGATGCCGATATATTTGTAATATAGCGAGGAGTTTAACAACTGCTGGAATGGGGGCGATTCAATTTCATCTTTGATTTCTTCCAGTAACTCTAATATTGCATGGCTGCTTGATCTGTAACGCTAAATGATGTTGTGTTCACTGAAAGTGTAATTCTTGTGTTAACGATATTTTCAGCCTCGCCTATGTCTTTGTCTTGCTCAGATTACTGTTGCCATTTCACCAGCGGCATAAAGGTCTACGAGGAAACTCGACTGCGGCTGGTTTAGAACTGCTTTTAAGAGGCGGAGAATTTCCCCCGCAGAATAGAGACGCGCTCTTACTGACAGTCTTTGTAAATACCACAGAATATATAATTCGGCGCACTTTGCGCTTATCCTCCCACCTTTTTGGGTGGAACTCCCACTTTCCCCATGACCCTCCCACGAACGCATATTGAAAGCGCAACTTGTCTCTTCTCGCTCATGTGGCAGACAATCTGCGATTTTACCCAAGTGCGCCCCGTTTGTAAATAGCCCGCATCAGTTACGTCCGTCTTTGCGACCAATTAGCACCTGGAAACAGGCGCAAACGGCTTGATAAATCTAGCCCAGAGTGCTCCACAAATCTTCTGCTAAGGGTGTTGAATGGAGCACAAAGAATGACACATGACTGATAAAGACACTGATTTGCTAAAAAAATAGCAATTTGCTGACCAAGTTTGTCAAAATGTTTGAAGTAATAGTAAAAGATGAATCACGCAGCCCATTCCCCCCTTGAGAAAGAAAATTGTGGTGTTTTTATTTTTAATGGGCTTTTGTAATTGATGATCTATATTAATGGTTTCAATGGACTCATGACTTTTTGGGATCATTTATTGTGTTTTGGACTAAAGCTGTTTGCCCATTGTCTTAAGGACTTTGGACAAAGGAAACATTACATTTCTCCTCCATGAGAAATTAATGGACAAATCAAGGACAAACTCCTATCACATTTTTTCTTCCTTGTTTTCACACCTAGACATTGCCCAACAATGAAAACAATAATATGACTTTTCGCAAGGCAGTGTGTCGGCTTGTCACAGCCATTTTATTCACAGGTGAAAGCAGCCTCCAGATTACTGCTGATGAAGTCATTCAGCCTGATGACTTCATCTGTTCAAGGGGTCCAGGTCCAGGTGGACAGATTCATACAAGGTGCTGCTGGACATCAGCGCTGCAGTGGAGTGTGAAGGACTCATCACAAGGATCCATGTTCACACTTCAACTTCACGCCCAGCAGAGTGCCTACAGGAACCCAGTAGACCAGATGCTGACGGAGAGCATGGATCGTCACTGCTGCTGACCAGATCATTCCTGCAGGTGGTTTCCTGACGCTGCCAGCGTAGAGCAGGGGGACTGGAGTCCCTTTTCCTGGCCCTGGAAACCCCACACCAGAAAAAAAGCTAAGGATGGCTTTTTCCTACAGGCTGGAGCGGGCAGCACACACAGCCGGTCCACCTTGATTTTTCAAAAACAGAGTCCTGTTTCAGAAACAGGACGGATAAGGAGGGAGAGACCGGTGATGACATCCACAGGTGTCAGACATGTGGCCATCAGAGGAACACCAACGCCAACAAGGTGAGCGAGGAGAATTGGGCCAGCGGTAAATACACAAGGAGACCCTGGGCTACCCTCTGATCTGTCACCTTACATCCAACTGTTAAAGGGCCAGAATTTTCAGCCAATTCTTCGGACAGAAATGATAAGGGTATTTTTTACAGCAACTGCAGCCGAGCTGGCGCGCAAATGTGACGTCATGGGAACGCCATAGCCTGCTAAGGTTTTGGAGATGCTGCCGCCTGGCGCTGTGTGCATGAGAATGGACCAGCAGCGATCTGAGATTTTGTCCCAAATTTTCAGATTGGACAATATTGAACAAAGAACTTTTCAAAATCTGGATTTCAGACTTCTTTCACAAGTCTGCATCTTTCACTACAGAATGGACATTGACTTTTTGTTCACTCCATCTGAACTGACAGCATATATTGAAGTGTGTGTGTATCAGTTTTTAGCTCTTTTGTGATTAAGATCACAAAAATCAAACCTAATGCATTTTTTCTTCAGCCAGATAAAAGATCTTTTCACATAGATGACACCATTTTCCCAGATCTGCCATTGAATAGATTTCAACTCATCTGATTGCATTACAGATTTGAGACCAGTTATTACTTGTGCAGTATTTGAAGTGCAGTGTGGAATGTAGAATTTGGTTTCATCTGTTTTCTTTGACTTCTAAGATTTTTTCCCTTCCATTGTTTTTACCTGGTCAACAACTTTTAATAGCTTCTGATTTAATTAAGTGTATCTGTTTTTTGCTTCAATAGAATCCTAGACACGGATCAATGTGAGTAAAACCAGCTAAACCCTTTTGATACAAGATGAGGAGTCAGATAAGATAAGGTCAGCGAAGGAAAAGAATTTCTTTTACAAATCATGATTTAGTTCTTACAACTTTGCTAATGTCTACATTTTTGTTGTATTTTTTATGTTCACGCAAATAACTTTGTTTTCAGTAACATTTATAGTGATATTCACACCTTTTTAAGGTGTGAAAGGGTGGATTGTTAGGTTGTAAAAAGTTAAACCATTGGTGATGTCTGATAAAAACTATACTTTTAGTTAAATGAACACTATAACTAGAAAAAAACACTGAATCAATACCGATTGCATCACACCCAGGGCCGTACTGGGACTGAAATTCAGCCCGGGACTTTAAGATGGAGAGGCCTTTTCGCCGAGTGCCCTTGGTGCACGAGCAGAAGGATTTTTTGCAGTTATTTTAATTCTAATAGTGTTTTTATGGTATAAAGAGAATCAGATGATGCTGAAGACCTTCAAGAAACTTTAGGATGACACCTGCCTCCTCAGGTTGTATAAGCAAGTCACCACTGCACTGAACACAACCAGGTCAGCAAAACCTAATCTCGAACACATAAGTCACAGTATACTGCTAACTACCAGCATGTCATGTGCACAGTCAGTTGGAGTGATACAATAGTTACAAATACTCACACTCATATACTCAAAAACTACAATGCAGTCCCATAAAATAGAGATTTGTGTTTGTGTGTGTGTGTGTTTGTCCTTACTTTTTCAGCTTGGCTCCCTGGCTCAGCTTCCCCTGTGATGGACCCTGCCTCTGCTTACTGATTGTGCAGCTACATATGCATGAGAAGAACATCAGTTATAAATATGACTAAGAATAAAACATTTTCTAGTTCAATCTGTGCTTCAGTCAAGTTATTATCTAGTTTGTGGAACTATTGGCATTTTATCCTATATGTAAATATCTGATTGATTGATATGCCTAATATGATTGCCTACCCAGACCTGCACACTGACCCTCTACCTGTCTGTTTCCTGCTCTTCCTCTCTCCTCCTCCTCCTCCTCCTCCTCTATCCTGCTGCTCCTCCTCCTCCTTTCTCCTCCTGCTCCTCCTCCTCCTCTCTCCTGCTACCTACCTCACATCACCAAATCCAAACCTGACTGAAAGTAAACTCTTTTTTTGGCGCCTTAAGTTTGAGCCAATCGGATGTCAGGAAAAACGAGGATCAGTCCAAGTTAGGAGGGGCCGCTCGTATCCCCCTCAAGACTGAAAGTATTGGTTTGACCCCACAAGGGAAGCATGTCTTGCAGTCCACTGCTGGCAGTGTTTTCATGTTTTATGTTTGATTGTTTTTGTCATGTCGTTTTCATCGTGTTGTTCATTAAACCTTTTGCTTAATCTTTCAATTGGACTAAGCCTCTCCTTCCTCCTCAGAAATCAAACGATCACGTCTTTTAGATTTCCTTAACAGTATGTATCATTGGTTGGGCTGAAAATGGCCTGGTTGATATTTTATGGGCCTTTATGCATCCCTGTGTTTTGGCCCTATTTGTAACAAGAGCTTTTCTTCCAAATATGGTATGCTCATGAATATTTAGATGAGCTGCACGCTGATTGGTTGAGCGAATCGCCATACACACACATTAGAGACGCGCGCTGATTGGTTGAGCGAATCGCCATACACACACATTAGAGACGCGCGCTGATTGGTTGAGCAAATCCCCAATACACACACATTAGAGACGCAACAGAATCTCATATTCCAGACACTGCAATGTTTCATTACCAAATTCACTTCTGAGACTTTTTTTATGCGAGAAATCAACTATATAAAGCTCAAATATGGGCCGTTTTACGAAAATTGATGGCTAATTGCAAATTTGGTAAGACGTGTCGGACTTTAGGAGCTCCACACAGTCTGACGAGAAAGCGGCAGCCTGCTGGGCTCTATACCCAGGGCAAAGTCACCCTTTGTGGATACTGCACTACCGGGGCTCCGTGGCCGGCTGCCGGCATAACTATAGTATATTTACAGTTTGAATTTCGTCACGCCACTTATATAACATCTACCCCAATGTCTTATAAAGCTTAGCTAACTCTTGTCCGATTTCAATTTTAATGCATTTTTGTGAATTTTAGAGGTCTCATTAGGGGGAGGCTAGCTAGCTCTCATTGATGGACTCCAGCTCACCGCGGGCTCTATCAATGAGACTCGTGGACAACAAGCGTTTATTTCCCCAATCGTTTGTTTAAATAACTCAACACATTATGAATACACACATTATAAAATTAACTGGAACCTGTGGTAACAGATTGCTGGCGTAACATGCTCGCTGACCATGCTCTCACTCACACAAGGGGAATTTAGCAGGAAGAGGAGAGCTGCAGGCCCTGGAGCTCTGTCCAGGTAGTGGCGTTTGGTAGTCCATTAACCCACAAAACGGTGACTTTGCGCGGGTATGGAGTGCCGTGGGCTGCCAGTCGTGACGGAGCTCAATCGAGCTCACAGCAGGCCGGGGTCTGTGAAGGAAGGCAGGTCAGGCAGCGAGGCAGCTACACAGGCAGCACCGGCTGCTGAACTCAGACACACAGTCGGACAAAAATTGCAATTAGACATCATTTTTCGTAAAACGGACCATATTTGAGCTCTACATAGTTGATTTCTCGCATAAAAAAAGTCTCAGAAGTGAATTTAATGGTAAAATAGCAGATGAACAATGTATACAATTTCTGAGATCTGCCCGACCTAGATTCAGAAGACTAACTGATCTCAGGTCAGTTGTGTAGCCTATGCAAATGTTGGGGCGTGACAAACATAGAGACTAGAGCCAAATGAGGAGGAGCTGCCGAGTTGACGTCAACTAGGCGGCTTGTTGAGATTTGCCCGTTTTCAGAGGCAGTTTCAAATTGTGAGATTTGCAGAGGAAAGAGGTGTCAATGGGATTTAGAGGTTCTATGTATGTCCTAGTTACCCACTAAACTGTCATTATTCAACTATGACAAGTTAAAATTGGTTTTGCATTCTATCACCCCTTTAAGTGTTAGTTAAGGTGCGTATGTTCTCAACTTTGTAATGTCTACCAAAGAGCATTACTAACTGTTTAGTTATGGTTTAGTAATGCTTATTCAGTATTGTTATACATTAATCAAGTGAGCAGTTATGGTTAAGTAATGATTAAATAGCATTCACAATAATTCATATAGGTTGGGCATTAAGGCAATCTCTACATGAAGACAAAGGAACAAGCAAACCTCTGCATGGAGACTATGGAGTCTTTTCACTGATCTCACCCTCTACCAAAAGTAAGTCATATGTTGGCGGATGGACAAATATAATGGACAAAGGTATGTGGACAACCATAACCGTAAATAAAAAATAAATACAGTTTTCTCATAATGAGATGGCTTGGCTGTGAACTTTAAGACATACATGCTATCAAACATCTTTATCAACCACCTAGTAATATTAGGAAAAAAATTTAATTAAAAAAAAAATAGGTTTTTTTTTTTTAAAAAAACGCGTGTGTTAACATTTACCTAATGTTTAATATTGTATGATTGACTAGTAAGTGATGCTTGTAACTGCCTTAACTACTGGTAAAATAGACACCTTAGTTAACTGTTATTAACAGTTAGTCAAGGCATTAACTAATGGTAAATTAGACACCTTAGTTAACGGTTATTAATAGTTAGTTAAGGCTTGTTACTGCATTAACTAATGGTAAAATAGACACCTTAGTTAACTATTATTAACAGTTGAAGTTTTTACTGCATTACCAAATGGTAAATTAGACACCTTAGTTAACTGTTATTAATAGTTAGTTAAGGCTTGTTACTGCATTAACTAATGGTAAAATAGACACCTTAGTTAACTGTTATAAACAGTTAGTCAAGGCATTTACTAATGGTAAGTAGACGCCTTAGTTTACTGTTACTAACAGTTTTTCCAGGCTTTTTACTATATTAACTAATAGTAATATAGACACCTTAGTTAACTGTTATTAATAGTTAGTTAAGGCTTGTTACTGCATTAACTAATGGTAAAATAGACACCTTAGTTAACTGTTATAAACAGTTAGTCAAGGCATTTACTAATGGTAAGTAGACGCCTTAGTTTACTGTTACTAACAGTTTTTCCAGGCTTTTTACTATATTAACTAATAGTAATATAGACACCTTAGTTAACTGTTGTTAACTGTTAGTCAAGGCTTAATATTGCGTTTACTAATGATATAATTGACACCTTAATTAACTGTTGTTAACAGTTAGTCAAGCCTTCTTAATGCATTAACTAATGGTAAAATAGACACATTAGTTAACTGAGATTAATAGTTAAGGCATTAACTAATGGTAAATAATGCATGAATTAATATTTTAGTTAACATGAACAAAAATAAGCATTGTTAATAAATGTTTAATAGACACCGTAATTAGCAGTTCATTAATGCTTAGTAATGCATTAAGTAATGATAATTGATGTAGCCTTATTGTAAAGTGTTACCGAAAGAAGCATGTTGTATAATGTGCTACCTGATCACAGCCTTTAAGGCCTCCCATGTCTCCCCTGAAGATTACACCGAAAAGCATTTGATCGCCAAGTAATATTTTAGCTTGGATCTAATCTAGTCTATATTTTCTGGCTCCTGTAAAAGGGAATCAAAAGTGAATAATGTATTTACTCTAGTGAGTATTTGTGTCAGCAGGATGTTGTATGTGGGATTGTGTCATACATATATTCATGTAAAGTTAATAACAGTTTCTAACTAGTATACATTTATGCACTGCATGTAAAAAAAAGAAAAGTGGATATCTGTTTCATTGAGGGCTGCCCGTTATGTAAGGAATGTTTCTATATAGTATTTTAGGACACAAGTACAATTATCCTTAGTCATAAATCACTTAAAGCCCATTGTTTACACTGACTCTGTAAATCAGCAGCCAGGGTGCTGGGTTTGACGCTGTTAGAGTTTCTGTCTGTCTTTTCCTCTAATCAAAGTGTCGGGTTACTGTGTCTAAATGAAATAAAAAACTAATACTGAAAACTCAACTACATTTCGATCTTGACTGGATTTGCACCCAGACCTTAAACTGCAGGCATGTGTTGACGTAGTTTATGGCCTATTGTCTTCAGTGTATTTGGGCGTGTGTTTTGTCCAGCATTTTTACAGATGACTGTGGACTGATTATCGGCCTCCAGACTCTGTGTTGATGGGAGAGAAGTAGTCTATATCCTTCACGTTCCACTTCAGGGATTGCTCCGGTGCTGCAGGAAATTCCGCCGGATGCATGTATTTTTCATTTCTTTCCGCGTTCTTTGTGTTGAAATTTATTTATATATAAGTTTATTTTTCCAAATGTCTTTAAGATGTTGCCGTGGTTTGTGCAAGCGGTAGGAGGCAGGGTCACACTAGGGGGCAGTGGTCCTTGACTTATTAGCTCTTATTAGGGGAACCTGAGTGGAGAGAAAACGGGTGCTTTGCAGCTGGATCGGACACACCACAAGAAAGAAGCAGGAGACAAAACGTTTGGGAGACAAAAAAACTGACAAACTTTCTCACACACCACCACGAAAATGTAATGTAAAATGTAAATGTATGGAATCAAATAAGGGTCATTAATATTTTGAGCTTCTGAAAAACTTTTGTAGCTGTAGAATTATTTTGTGCATCTGTCAAAACATTTTGTAGCTGTAGAATTATTCTGTGATTGTAGAAAAATGTTTGTGCATGTATAATTCAAATTTGTGGAGTAATATTTTCAACAGTTAGGTTTCACAAAGTCTGATCGATGGACACACAAATGAGGGTCAGTTAGTGTGATTAGGGAGGGATTAGTAAACTGGTGGTCACTGCCCCTCTGGACTGAAGACCTTTGTCTCTTCTCTTTCCTCATCTTTTACAACACGTACGGTATCCTGCTGACCTGCATCTGTTGCTATGGCAGCACACCACGCTACAACACTAAAGAGGGAAAGTTGCCGATTCTCAACCCTTCTGTAGCGTGTCATCCAACAGGAGTTTTACCAGCGGGTAAACGCCGACCTACGGCATGTACAGCAGAACAGTACAACGGCAAACTTTCTCTCAAGTTACCAGCTAACGCTAGCGGTAGCTTGGTTAAATTTTTCAAAACAAATCTAGTTGTAGGAAGCAATTTGTAACTGGTCTGTGGGGACTTCAATATTCATGTTTGTTATCCCTCAAATCAATTTGCTAATGATTTTAAGACCCTTTTGAACTCTTTTGGCCTTACTCAATGCGTGGACAGGCTGATACATCATCTTGGCCACACTTTGGATCTTACCATCTCCACTGGCAAAATTTCAGAAGGCTGTGAAGGTGGTGAAGACCCACAATCTTTCTTCTGTCATAGTTAGCAGTTGCCATCAACCTAGAGTGTTAACACTATAAACTCTGTTGTGAACCCATGCACCTCTGCCCTGACAGATGTTTCAATCATTTCTCCATTATTATATTTATTTATATATTATAATAAAATTATCATACTACAATAAGTTTAATAAAATGTTTATGTAAACCACATTTCATATTTAAATGTTTCTATTTTAAATGTGATTGTAAACTACCTAAATCAGAGAAGAAAAATTTGACCCCCCACTGTAGGGCCTTGCCACCCCAGTTGCCCCCCTAACTTTGGTGTTAAAAAAACGGTGCTTGTAAAAACAAACTGCCACTATGTCCACAAGCTTCTTAAAACATTGAAACAAACAATTAATTTATATTAATTCATAATAAATAATAATTGTAGATGTAATCTTAGCCCCCTGCCCCTCAAATACTTAGCTACGTCCCTGTATCAAACGTGCAGAGCGGCGTTTGCACACAGCGAGTTGGCTGCGGTGTGGTGGCCTTGCATCCCGGCAAAGATTGGCGTAACTGAGCTGCCCCCAAGCCTCTGAAGGTGAAGTCAGTTTCCCCAGGTTAAGTTTAAACACACATTAAATTTAAAGTTACATTTGTAATAAATGTAATGTATGCTAAAGGCAAGTCAGCATCAACAACAGCACGTCTATTACGTTAGCCAAAAGTCAAATCGCTCCCTCGTGACTTGTAAGAACATTATGCCCTTTGATTAGTTTTGATTTTAGTAAAGACAAGAACAGCATAAGTTCAAGTCCCCATATGGACCAAAGTATGGTGGTGGACTGGTAGCTGGAGAGGTGCCAGTTCACCGCCTGGGCATTGCCAAAGTGCTCTTGAGCAAGGCACCGAACCCCCAACTGCTTGGGGCACCTTTCCATGGGCAGCTCCCTTACCGTGGATTTCCACCAGATGCGTAATGGCTGTGGAACGGCGGAGTCATTAGGTTTCCATTAAAGTAAATGTTTGTATTTCCACTGGTTGCATAACGGCTGCGTTCCGACTGCGTCCCAGCTCTGGCGGTCCGCAGCCCTCCGCAGCAGATACGCAGAGCTTCTATTTTTGCCGGACGCCGGAGAGCTCGGCAGCAATTCAGCACACGGCAGATAGTGCGAGATAGGAAGTCGAGCACAGAAACAAAATAAATATCCGGTTAATTTTAAAAATAAAATACACCGTGCTCATGGCGGATCATATTTCCTTGCACTAGACCTTGAAAACACAGCACAGAGTAGTTTCCCCTCTACTCCTCTGGATGGAAACTAACTGTTGTTGGTTTTGTGGTTATATTCTACGTTAATTTGCGAGAACTTGTGGGTCCTCGTGACTACAGCTGTCAGTCATGGCCGCAGCCGTGCCGCAACAAATCCGGACCTGGTGCGTATTGACGGACGGCAGAGCTCGCAGCCGGCATGCAGCGGAGCCGGTCCGCAGCCATTACGCATCTAGTGGAAATGAGGAGTTACTCTGACATCTCTCCATTACAGCATGTATAGGTACTGAGCATGTGTGTGTAATTCAGGCCTGTGTGTAATAACAACAGAGTGAAAAATTTTTAATTTCCCCTTGCGGGATTAATAAAGTATACATTATCATTATTACGTTACAACACACTATACAGTGAGACCGATCATTTGTATGTGATTAGTTACTACGTTTTTAAAGGGGTGATAGAATGCAAAACCGATTTTACCTTGTCATAGTTGAATAACGACAGTTCGGTGGGTAAATAGGACATACATAGAAGCTCAAAATCCCATTGACACCCCTTTACTATGAAAATCTCATATTTT
The DNA here is from genome assembly GCF_010015445.1 of Perca fluviatilis. Classification (NCBI taxonomy): domain Eukaryota; kingdom Metazoa; phylum Chordata; class Actinopteri; order Perciformes; family Percidae; genus Perca; species Perca fluviatilis. The sequence continues at coordinate 34,444,480 of NC_053115.1, forward strand.
GAAGCTGCTGCTGAAAACGGGCGAATCTCAACAAAGCTAGAAGCTTACGTAAGCATCCCAAGACCTGTACCTTTGTCACGCCCATGGATGTATTAAGAGAACGGTCACCCCCCAACATTTACATAGGCTACACAACTGACCTGAGATCAGGTAGTCTTCTGAATCTAGGTCGCACAGATCTCTGCTATTCCATTACAAAATTCACTTCTGAAACTTTTTTATGCGAGAAATCAACTATGTAAAGCTCAAATATGGGCCGTTTTATGAAAATTGATGGCTAATTGCAAATTTTGTCCGACTGTGTGTTGGAGTTCAGCGGACGGTGCTGCCTGTGTTGCTGCCTCGCTGCCTGGCCTGCCTTCCTTCACAGACCCCGGCCTGCTGTGAGCTCGATTGAGCTCCGTCATGGCTGGCAGCCCACGGCACTCCATACCCGTGCAAAGTCACAGTTTTTTGGGTGTATGGACTACCAAACGCCGCTGCCTGGACAGAGCTCCAGGGCCTGCAGTTCCCCTCTTCCTGCTAAATGGCCAGTGTGTGAGTGGGAGCGCGGTCAGCGAGCTTGTTACGCCAGCAATCTCTTACCACAGGTTCCAGTTAATCTTATAATGTATGTAATGTAATGTGTTGAGTTATTTTTATTAACGATGGGTGAAATAAACGCCTCTTGTCCGCGAGTCTCATTGATAGAGCCTGCGGCTGGATGTAGCTCTATCAATGAGAGCTAGCTAGCCTCCTCTTAGAATTCCTCTGAAATTCACAAAGATTTATAAAATTGAAATCGGACACCATCGTTAGCTTTATAAGACCTTGGGGTAGAGGTTATATAAGTGGCGTGACAAAATTCAAACTGTAAATATACTCTAATTACGCCGAAAATGAAGCTAACTAGCCGCAATCTGTACACATAGGATTGACGGGACAGTCGCAGCTAACAAAACCCCTAGCTAGTGTTCACAAAAATTCATTAAATTGAAATCTGACACGACGAAATTCAAACTGTAAATATAGCTACTATAGTTATGCCGAAAGTGTAGCTAGCTAGCAGCGATCGTTTCCCATTGTAGTGAATGGGACATATAGTTAGCTAGCTTCTCCTCCTAACAAAACGCCTGACGTTCATAAAAATGCCTTACATTGAAAACGGACACGTTAGCTTTGTACAGAGGTGGGTAGTAATGAGTTACATTTACTCCGTTACATTTACTTGAGTAAGTTTTTTTTTTAAATTATACTTCTAGGAGTAGTTTTAAATCACTATACTTTTTACTTTTACTTGTGTAGATTTTTCAAGAAGAAACTGTACTCTTACTCCGCTACATTAGGCTACAATGAGCTCGTTACTTTTCTTTTTACCTCTTTGGTATTCTACGCGTCATTGTTTGTATTCCCCCCGCGTACGCCTCATTTTAATGTTTTATTTTGAAAGAGAGAGAGAGAGAGAGAGAGAGAGAGAGACTTCCGCCAAAGGCTCTACCACGTACGTGACTGTGTTTCACCAATCAAACGTAGTTGTGCAACAAAAAATAGGCGACGCTGATGCGTAAATCAACGCTTATCAATATCACTTCCCCATCAGTCAGGACCAAGATCTGACCATAATTACACTTGTCCTTTCCAGAAACTGCCGTAATTAGCCTATTATTTCAGTTGCAATCCTGCCAGTGGAAGCGACGCGGAGAGCAAATAAAAATTTAAAAACATAATTCAAACCGCTGTGCGCATTGGCTCAAGAAGCAGAGAAATAGCCGATATGTAATTCCCTCCAATTCAAATCTATATATTTCATAAATATACCCATCAGGGAATGTTTACGGCATTGTCGGTCTCTAAATGTTTTAACTTTTATGAGCGCACTCTTCTCCCGTCTCTCTCTCTCGCTCTCTCTCTCTCTCTCTGTCTCTCTCTCCGCACCAAGCTCTGCCTGATCTTCTATAAGAACGGTGATGCCGTTATCAATCGAGTAGGCCTATTGATTGGTCAGTAGGCGGTGCTTTTACACCGGTTGATCTCTGATCTCCAACATAACCTGCTCCCTACCAGGTTAGGCGTCCAACATGAGTTACCACGGCGATTGAACCCGGTATCAAGTGATCCTCCTTTGTGATAAAGAAAACCCTGGGTTGAACCTGAAGTTAGCTCGTTAACCCCAAATCTTGCTTCGTAGTACAGGCCTCTGGCCTCATAATGAAAGCATGTTTACCTTAGTAAAGTGCCAAACAGCAGCTCCATTACCTTGTTCTAGTTCTGCCTGCAGAGCCTTGTAAAAAAAAGTAGGTTTGGAAATTTGTGTTACTTGTGCTTATTTATTTTTATGTATTATTATTTTTTAAGTACTTGAATTTACCTGGATTATTTTAATTTAAGCTATTTTGTAATTAATTAATTTTTCATCAAAGTCAGTGTCATCAAAGTCAGTGTGCCCAACGCTATTTTCCAATAAACTGTAGCTGTCATATTTCACGGGACCCGCGGTTTTCATGTTCCACTTATTCAGCCTCAGAGGGGAGAGAGAGCAGCTGAGATCAGTACAGCAGACGGCTCTGCAGAGCCGTGTATAATTACGACTTCATAACATTTCATAAACAGCTGATTGAGCTGCGGTGCACTGATGTTGCGCGATGTTAAAATCATGCGGTGCCCGAGTGCATTTGACCGGCATAAAATCGGCATATGTCAGACTGGCCTGCCGGTCACCAGTCATGGCCGAGCACGTGAAAATCGGCCAATTCTGGTCACTGGCCAGTCAATCGGTGCATCTCTAGTTAAGGAGTAGCCTATTATAAAATCCACTCCTCTCACATATCACGGTAATAAGGCTGCACAAATTAAACCAGGTGACATCCTTTACTGTCAAACTGGGAAAACAACAAATACAATGGGATTAAGAAGGCTAGTCTAAACATAACTGTTGTGTGCATATAATAAATCTCTTCTGATTTTATGTTTGTTAGGCTACTTATTAGCTACAGGGCCCTACAGTGTAATGTAATACAAGGATAACCAGAGCTTCTCACATCTTGACTTTTGCAGGCCAGAGTAGCTGGCGATATTAGCTGAAGTGGAAAAGTGGGGATATTGCCAGCTAAGAAAATTGTGAGTAGTGCACAGGAGAAAGACAAGGAGGGAAATGAAGGAGTAAGCAATAAGCTGGAGAGACCAGGCGTGTCAGAGCAGGATAAGACCACAGAAGAAGATGCAGAAATAAGTGAAAAAGAAAAGGGAAAGGAAGAATTGATAGTTTTCACGTGATGTCATAGCACTATGGGAATTCCGTTTTGGGCTATGTCCATTCGGTTGTATGTTATAGGGTTAGTTATGTAAAGATTTACATACATAGATTATCTAATGATGTTTTACAGTTTCTTTATCATAGCATTTGTTTGACCTTTTGTTTGATCATAATTACTGATAAAATGCATTCTGTTCTATTTTCTGTTCTATTTGTCTGTATCAGTAAATATGATCAAGCCATTTAATTCAATTTCAGGGGGATCTCACCCGCTTTTCTCATGTGGATGTTTTCCTCTCCAGGGAAGATGTGAAGAGAGCACCAGTCAAATCCATCATAGAGGAACATTTGGTCAAACTGATTGTGAGTTTTAACTCTGCACAGCTCAATTGGGTGAAAACCCCATTTCTTTTGTCAGAAGAAAGCAGAAACAAGCTCCCTCTCTGTCACCAGGAAAAACTCTTGGAAGTGTCATCTGACTATGGCCTGGAAAAAAAGAAAGACAAATAATGGAACCAATGTGGCTTGGAATTAAGAAAACCGAACAAATAAAATAACTGTATAACACAGCATTTAATGGATTGGATGGCCTGTGGAAGAGTTGACCATAATGGTCTCCAGGGGGCCTGCTTTTGGTGTGGGGAAACTTTCATAGAAATGAGGGAACATACAGCTGAGGGAACATAGTGATGTGCACGAAAAAAAATCTATAGTCTTTCCCAGATGGGTTAAAAATTCTCCAAACATCCACCAAGCCCAGAGTGTTAGAAATCCTCTGTGATGAGGCTCTCTGGGGGCCCTGCGTTCTGACGGACTAACTAACTTTACATTACTAATAAGTTAAGGTTCTTTGGTGACATTAACCAACCTGAAAGAAGAAATCAAAAGAAAGATCAGTCCTTTTGTACTGGTCTTCAGTGGCAATATTACATAGGTTCGATGTTGGGCCAACTGCTCATATCTTGAAAAAAGCAAATATTCGACTTGAGTCCCCCACCTCTGGTATCACCACTGATTTGCCCCAAAGTCAGAAATTTGAAAATTCTACATTAAATGTAGTGGCTTTATTGTTGCATGAAATAATTCTTAGTGTTACTGTTTGTCTTCACAAAAGTTCTGTTATGTCTGCACGTTCAATAATCCATGAGAATCTTTTAACCCTTGTGTTGTCTCCGTCGACCATGCAAGTTTGTGTTTTTCTGGGTCGAAGTTTAAAAATTTTGAAAGTTTCTTTGTCACCTTTGGCGATGTTTTTGAAGTTTTTCTTTTTCCACTTTTTTCAGTGTAACTCTTGTGACTCTTGTGGGTCACATTGACCCGTTTTCAATTTTTGTTTTATTTCAGAAAATATGGGACGTAGAAATAAGCGGTGAAAATGTGCAGAAGAAAAATTTTACAATTTAAAACGTTGGGAAAAGCAAAAACAAACTGTGAAAAAAAGGCGTCAAAAACTTTGAAAAGGTTGATGGGAAGACAACACAAGGGTTAAACTTTTTTTTTTTTTTTTTCTGCTCCTAGCTTTTTCCAACATTTGTCACTTTTTTCAATGTTCTTTTGTCGTAGTTCTGATACAGAAAGTTTTTGTAAACGGGTCAAATTTGACCCGAGGACAACAGGAGGGTTAAAACAAAGTTGCTTGGATTAAGGCTTAGTCAGGGTGGATCTTCTTTGAAAAGGTGAAAATGTAATTAAAAGCTTAGGGTGTGAACATAATAACATTAAAGTGAGGTTTCGGAGTAATTTCACCCTAGGCTGCTTTGCACCTTGACCTCGAGCCAAACAACCCCCCATAAGGTTTTTTTCCTTGTTGGTCGAGTTAGCGTTATCAGCTGGTTAGCTTAGCGCAGGTGCTAATGGATCCAGGTTTGTATCTCGTATATAACCCCACTAATAATGGCCGACTTGATACCAAACGTCTACACTGGTACAAATAGTTTATGTATGCATAAAACGAGGCATTAGAAAGTTTGTAACTACACCAGAAGTATATTTAAATAACACTTGCCTGATGGATAATCCTCACGGCTGCTATCGCACGAGATCCCGCGAGATTACGCGAGATCAAGCACAGAGCACAACATCTATTGCCGGAAGAGACTACTGGTAAAGAAGCGAGTTTAAAAGCTACCCGGAGCTTCTACAACAGTGGCTTGTCGTTCTCGACATGGGATCTCGCGCGATAGCAGCCGTGAGCAGTATCCATCAGGCAAGTGTTATTTAAATATACTTCCTGTGTAGACGTTTAGTATCAATCCTGGCATTATTAGTGGGGTTATTTACGAGATACAAACCTGGATCCATTAGTGCCTGCACTAAGCTAACCAGCTGATAACGCTAACTCAACCAATGTTATAACAAGGGAAAAAAAGCTTATGGGGTGTTGTTTGGCTCGAGGTCAAGGTGCAAAGCAGCCTAGGGTGAAATTTCTCCAAAACATCACTTTAAAGTGTAAGGAAGCCTTTTACAGTATGTTAACAGGGTTGGACTCAAATCCATTGTCTATGGATTTATGGGCATTCTTTTATGCACTGTGGAAAAGAAACCCCTGCTTGTTCCCCTTGAGCCCCCATCCAACCCCCACCACACATACACACACACACACACACACACACACACACACACACACACACACACACACACACACACACACAAACACACAAACTCTGCTCTCTGTTACATAACCAGACCCCCTTATCAGTTTTAAAGCTACAGGGTCCCTCTTTCCCAGTAGTCATCACCAGTTAGTCACTCACTCATTTAAACATTTAACACTCGTGCATGTACCATGGAGAGAAAGAGATGTGTGTGTGTGTGTGTGTGTGTGTGTGTGTGTGTGTGTGTGTGTGTGTGTGTGTGTGTGTGTGAGGGAAAGAGTGCTTTTTTTGAAGGAGGACACAGGACTATATGCTTCTTTGCTCATGAGGTCACACACAGAACACATGCAGATGTTAGCTGTGTCCCCGTGTCTGTCTGTCTCTCTCTTTCTCCACTCTCTTCCCTTCGAATTTCCATGACCTGGATTTCCTAAAGTCACATGTTGGAGTTGTTGCTCTCTGAATGTCCTTGTGTGTGGAGGGAGTGACAACAACAATGACAAGACACACACACACACACACACACAGTTTCAGCGTTAACATTCACTCAGCAACCTCTATTTTGGTCTTTTATACGAGCTGCAAACATATTTTTAGGCCCAGGAATGTAAAGTCACCAGATAAGGAGAAGACATGGTAAAAATGTGTGTGTGAAGGCCCAACAACACTTTATATAGCTAGAGCTGCCAATGTCACCCTGTCACCCAGCACTTATAACAGTATTCTTTTCAATGTTAAGTTGTTTTACAAACACCACACTCACTGCTCTTATTGTGTTGTTTTCGACCACAGCAAGCAGCTGTTTCATAGGAAAAGCTCTAAAATCCAAACAGCATACATTAAGAGTTGGTGGAGCTCAGAAACAAGTGTATACTAAAAACTTTGCTAAATCAACTTAAATGGTGACAATGGGGTTTAATTTTTTTAATACGTCTAGGCAACTAAAACAACTTGGTTAAGGGGTTGGCAGAGATGTTGGTTCTTTTTTTTTCATACATTTTTAACCCTAACGAGGGGAAATTAATAAAAAAAGTAGGTTTACACTCAATAAGTATTATTGTGTTTATTGTTATGTGCATCATTAGTCTTTTGTAGAACCAAACCTATGGAATGTTGCTGCTATGTAACACTTAGTGCTTCTGTATATTCAGCCCTGAGGCCTTGACAGTCTCCTTGACAGGAGAGAAACAAGACGACTGCTGGGTAAGACTGGCTTCCCAGCTTCAAGGGCTTTCATCTCCTCTGGGAAACAGTCCTCCTCTTATAGCTTCTCAGCAGTACAACCTCAGCCTCATGGTGGTCTGCATGAAGGGTGTGCAAAATAGTCACTACTATCACCTTCCAGGAGATAAACTGTGTGATATCTGATGCATAGTGACACAACAGAAGGCTGTTATTATCAGCTCAGTGGAGTACTCATTCACATCGGTTTTAGGGACACTGACCACTGCTCTTGTTGGCTGCAAATGAAAGGAGGCCATCTGCAGGATTAACAAAGTAATCCACGCCAGGGGCGTCGATCATTCGCTTCCTGCACTCGATGCAATCGATAATTGACGTCTGGGGCCATTCTGGATAGCGCCATGACAAATGCGGTATGGATGTTGTTGTGTGCTTGACCACAAGGTAGGCCACTGACTCAGGCTATTTCTGAACATCACAGTCCATTTCCATTGGAACATAACACTCCAAGAACAAGAGCTCTCGTTCCCATGCTGTCTAGGCTTGCAGAAGGTCAACAGGGAGGTTTGGGTCATCCCAGTTCTGCTGCTTGCTCCAGAGCTTCTGCTCAATCACCTTTGCTCGAGGGGCATTAGCAGTCCCAGCAGATCACACTGGGTATATATGTTCCTCATCGTTGGATGTGCTGCTTTTAGGGTTTGTGCTTATAGCTCAGCACGTCTGTGGGACATTGCCACCTTAGACCAAAAGCCGACTCCTGTGGATCGCGTGATCCTGAGCCACAACTCGGTGGTCACAATACGTGCAGCTGTCACAACTGATTACTAGCCTTGGCCAAATCTCAAAGCCACCTGCAGACAGCAGTTTTCTCGTCTACAAGATGTCGGGCAGACTGAGCTGATGTCAAGCTCTGTAGTCAATTTTCCACATAACAGCTCTGCATCAACGACTGTAGTATGTCCTTGACAGGCCCTGTCCTTCCCCATTTGGTGCCCTAGGTGAGATTTTAGCTGGCGCCCCTTGCATCGCAGCCAATTCCACCACCAATCATTGTGTTCATACACTCACAGAGAAACACTTAACAAAGGTCCAGAGGGACTGAAACATTAGTAATATCAAAAGGATAATCCAGGAGTGTCCTCTGTAAACAAAGTCTTACCTTATCAGTTGAAACAGATTACCAGTCATCAGGGTACATTGGTGTAGCATGTTGTGATACATTGCAGGTAAGTGCTGAGGTGGAGGGGACAGGTGCAATGAATGAGAAATTGATGCTGCTTCACTGGAAGGGGCTGAGGTATAGGGGCCAGGGGAAACTGATGCTACATCGCTGGGCTTGTCTGAGGTGGAGAACATAACACTGCAAGTGGCTCAGGATTTGAATTGGTGGTACTGAAATATTTGAAAAGTGCATCCAAAATATGTGTGTAGCTTAGTCTGGCAGCTAATCAGTCCCTCCAGGATTTTGCGGCCTTTTTTTTAGATTGTTGCAGCCCAAAATGCCTGATTTTGCGGAAGCTTTTGTAAAACATTTCGATAAAAGTTGCGATGTCTTGTATTTTTGTTGCAATGAAGTTGTTGCAATGAATTCTTTTGGTATAACTCTTTAAAAATAACAACTTATTTTGGGGAGAATAAAATTACTCTGGGCTGAGTTTTCCTAGTAGCCTTACCAAAAAGGCTCAGGATGCTGCAAATGTTGGTATAATATGAAAATGGCTGGTGGATTAAAATAATTTAATGAATGAATCAAATTTGAACATATAGGTTTGTTGATCTTTACATTGTTAGTTAATTTTCTATCCTAGCCTGGGACACACATTTATAGGGTTTGATAAAGTAATGTTACTTATTGGACTTCAACTTATCATTGCACTTAAAATAACGAGCGTAGCTGGCCTCAATTTATGTTATCCTGTACGTCTCATTTCCGTTTTTTCCTGCATCCACCTTGTGTGTTTGTGTGTGTGCGCGTGTCAGTCAGGGACAGGTCAGATCATTATTTGGATTGTAGGCTCCTCATCTAATAATAACAGTGTTTTTTCCTGTAAAATTAACAAAATTGCAGCAACAGCCTTTTTCAGTTTAGTGTGAGATTTATGTTGAGATTTTTTCAAAAAAAAAAATCTTTGAATTTTTAATTTCTTTCTAATTTACTTTTTATTAGTTTTCTTTAATGTGCCATCTAGGCACAAAACATACAACCTAACATAACATGACAAGGGGAGGATTAGTGTATTAAATAAAACAGCAGTTAACATCTGCACATCATATATAAAAATATAAAGATGCTGTTTCAAAATAGAAAAGAAAAAGTTTATCAAGTTTCTTGATAAAGATTCAAGGCATGACGGAGGGAGGATTTGTGCATTAAATAAAACGGCAGTTAACATAAGCGCATCATACATAAAGTTATAAAGATGCTGCTTGGAAATAGGGAAAAAACATTTCTTATTAAGAGGATTTGACCTTATTTTTGCGATCTATATGAAGTCAGGTCTTACAGTTGACACATAGCTAAGCCATTTGACCAGTTCTCTTAAAAAATATCAGTTTGGTTACGCAGTTTGAATGTAATTCTCTCCATACCATATATTTTATAAATTATATCAATCCACTCATTTATTGTTGGTTTGTCTTTCTTAAGCCATTTTCTGGTCAAAGCCTTTTTACACCCCACTAACAACACACTCAAAAGGTATTTGTGTCGCTTTGCATATTCAAGTCCATCCAGATCACACAGGTACATGACTTTGAAATTTAGAACATTTTCCTTTTAAAAACAGCCTCCAGAACCTCAAGAGCCTCTCTCCAAAATGGAAACACTGAGGGACATCTCCAAAAAATTTGAAAATGTTTTGCTAGCGTATTCCCACAGACAGGCAGTCTGATTTGAATGGTAGGTCTTTTGTGCTGGAGAACAAAAGAATCGAGTCGCGGTTTTCCAACTGAATTCCCTCCAGGAGCGGGAACTTGTCACTGACCACTGCTGTCTGCAGGTCCTGTCCCATTCCTCTTGTGAGAAGCCTCCCTCTGCTTCCCATTTTTCCTTATTATCCAAAGTATGATCACCTTTAAAGTTTTGAAGAGCTGAGTATAGTTTGGATATTAGCTTTTGGAGGGGGGCATTCTCGTAGGCTCTTTGAAAAATCATAAGAATTTCATCCCTCCCTGAGGCAACATTCCTTGGGAATTTCTTGCTCATAAAATCCCTGATTTGCAAATATCTTATGTGGTCCTGGTTCTGCAGTCTAAATTTGTCTTTCAGGTCCTGGAATCTCAGAACTTTACCCTGATCTAAGAGTGTACAATATGCTGTAAGTCCATTTTCTGTCCAAGTTTTGAACCTTGTGTCATAGTTATTTGGTATAAAATCTGGATCATATGCAAACCATTTAAACCTTTCAGTTTCTCTCCTCAATTGATACTTTTTAAGTATTTCACCCCATGCTGTCAAAGAGCCAATTATCCATGGGTTGTTGGGTCTGAGAGGTGATTAGTTAATGAAGGATCTCCAATCAAACTGTTAACCGGTATTCCCTCTCCCAAAGCCATTTCTATTTCTTTCCATTTTGATCTGTAATTTGGAGTACACTAATGGCCGAATTTGAGCTGCTCTATAATAATTTCTCAAACAGGGGAGGGCTAGTCCCCCTTCCTCTTTTGGTAGTTGTAGAGTTTTATATTTTATTATTGGTCTCTTCCCTGTCCATATAAATCTGGAAAGAATCTTATCCCACTCTCTAAAATACGATTCTGGTTTCTCTATTGGTATCGAGTGAAATAAATATTATTTTGATATGTCTAAAGGTAGGATAATTCCTAAATATTTTATAGAATTTTTGTCCCAGTCTAGATGGTACCTGGAGCTAAGACATTGAGGGGGATCAAAATGGAAACTAAGAACATGAGTTTTTTTCTTATTTAATTTATATCCCGAGTATGACCCATATTCATCTAAAACAGACATCAATGCTGGCAGAGATTCCGTTGGGTTTGAAAGGCTAACAAGGACGTCTTCTGCGAACAGGGCTAGTTTTTGTTCACCTACTGCCATATTGATACCTGTTATCTTGTTGTTTTGCCTAGTCCATTGTGCCAGTGGCTCAATAAAGATTGCAAATAGAATTGGACAGGGCAGCACTGTCTTGTTGATCTCTCTAGAAAAAATTAGTCTGTGAGTTCTCCGTTAATTTTTAGCTTAGCTGATGGTTTATCGTAAAGGGCTTTTAATGTATTAATAATAACTTGATTGAAGCCGAATTTCTCCATAATGTTGAAAAGAAATTGCCATCTCACCGAGTCAAACGTCTTTTCTGCGTCTAAACTAACCAACATGGCTTGTATTTTGATTTATGTGTCTGATAATTTGTAGAGATCTTCTAATATTGTCATGCGTCTGACGTGCAAGAACAAAACCTGTTTGATCCATATTGATTATTCGGGGTAAAATTTTCTCAAGTCTTTTCGTGGTAATTGAAGTAAATAATTTCTAGTCTAAATTAAGCACACTAATTGGTCTGTAGTTTTCTCAGTCTAATTTGTCCTTATTTCCCTTAGGTATAACTGATAAAATCACTTCCTTCCATGATGCAGGGATTTCCCCTTTACTCAGGACCCAGTTGAATGTTTTTAATAAAATAGGTGTCAAAACCTCCTTCAGTTTCTTAAACCATTCTGAACCGAATCCGTCTGCACCTGGGGATATATTAGCTTTGAGTCTTGAGATATCTGAGTAGATTTCTTCTTTTGAAATTAGTGAAGCTAATATTTCATTTTCTTCTTCCGTAAGTTTTGGTAAATGTAAAGATTTGAGTAGTGACTCCATTTTCTGGTCCGTATTAACTTGGGGTTGTGAATATTATTTTTCATAGTATGTTTTAAAACATTCTTTAATTTCCTGAGTTTGGTGGTAAACAGTCTTTTTTGACAGCCCATTAATAGTATCATTAATAGTGTTAAAAAGAAACTATCTAATATACTGTACTTTAGTCATTATTATATCAGGTTTACTTTATACAAACAATACTTTATAGTGGTTAAAAGCAACTATTCAATATATATATATATATATATATATATATATATATAATATTTACAATTAACTATCCAATATATGCATCAGATACTCTTCAGAGGGTAAATATTGGTATAATGTAGGGTCCATTTTAGCTTATTCAATATGATCTCATACATACTGTGTGTTAGTGTTTTAATCACTGTCAAACATCATCATGTCCAGTATCTCTTAATGCAAGTCTACTAAATTCTAGCCATAGAGTAGGACTTGTATTTAGCTTTGCAGTTATTTGAAGAGGGGTTAACAGAGGTACTGAGACAGGTAGGACCAGCCATACCTGTTTAATGCATTGAATGAGGCTGAACTGAACCCTCACTGCATGGCCTCAACAACTCCACAGCAAAAACCTACAAGCAATTGTTCTCAATTATAGTTGGTTCAATGTAATTATATTAGAAACTACACAACTGTAATATTTTGCAAGCATATGGTAATACAAACAGTAAAACAACTTGGCAGCACACAAGCTTAAAAAGCTGTACTGCACCAAATCACCACTGGGGCCAATGTGGACAAAGATGCTGTATTTAGATCTGTTTTTGTAAAAATAAACATTCTTTCACCTAAATATTTGTGGAAACAAAGCCATAGCTTCAGTTATGGGAATGCATAAGAGACAAGAGTCAACTTAAACTACAAGCCTTGGATGTACATGATGTCTATTTTAGTCCAAGTCAGTGATATGCTAATCACTATATAATCATGTTTTGGTCTGGCGAATTAGTTGACAAAAGAATCGTACAGCCACAGTTCACATCACATAGGCCCACAACCCTATGGGCCTACAGGATGACGATACAGTACACAGAGAGCCAGGCAGCCTGCAGCCTGGGTAAGCCTACATCTTCACCATCCTAATATTTTAGGGGGCATCTGATGTTCTTGCCTCATTTCACTCCCATGGAGGCCATGGGCCTATTTCAGATTCATGGCCCAACATCTTTTTGCATTGACTGCTTACTTTGCTGATGTCTGCGGGGATGTCTTATACTGTGTCCACTCTGGCTTTTGATGTTTGTTCCTGTCTATGTCATGCAAACAGCTCAGAGCATGAGCTTCCCTCTTATGTGGGGTAGAATGAATATTCATGCATGTCCGGTACCTTAAATGCCTCACCAAGACCTCGGTGATCTGACCTCCCCTGCCTCTGAAATTACACTACAATTTCCATTGACTTGCAATGGTTACACAGGCATTGATGCACATATTGGGCAATGTGTGTTTCATTTAGGTGTAACATTAATAAGTTAAATGTATTGCCTGTGCCACAGCTATGCTACACTTCTATAAGGGGTGGAAAAGCAATATTAATGCACACCAATACCTCAAATATGTAGGCCTACCTGCTTGCCTAACTTGCACACCACCTAACCTAACTTGTTCCGCTAGTTCCAACACTCATACAGTTTAATTCAACCCTGCGTTTTTACGCCACAACAGACACAACAGAGCCATGCATGTCAGATGTTGCTTGATATGGTATACCTGTAATTTAATTAACAATAAAGGAATCTTGAATTGTGTGCGGCTGCCCATTTAAAGTGTGTCCCCTCCTATGAAAGTCATGCCTACCGACAAACCGTATGGACATCTGCAACATTATGCTTATTTGAGAAATGATCTGTGATTTCATTTCAAAACTGAAGGAGTAGGCTTTTCATAAAAGGCTGTTAATCCACTTTAAAAACGTTGGAGTCTTCCAATACAAACTCCAAACTGTTTTAGGCAAGGCTCAGTGAATGTCATGAAAATAAGCAATTCAAAAAGTTTTTACTGTTTTTCCCAATTCCCCACAGTCAGAAACTAATATGTAATATGTAGTTGGTGTACTTCAAATAGAATATGTAGCATACATGTTATTTTCCTTATGAAGTTAAAAATGTTGTTAAGACAATTTTCTCTAAATATTAAGACCCAAAGTGAGTCACAACAAAATGCAAGGTCATTGTGCAGTCTACTGCTCCCTCAAATCATTTTGCCTCTCCCTAATTTCTACAGGTCAAAGAGAACAAAGAGTTTTTCATGGGCTGAGATAATATACGGTGAATAAAGACAGGGAGGACACAGTATGAATAAGGCTTTACATTGGTGTGGTATATATATTTTTTTAATTTAGCAATATATGCAATGTGTGAAAGAATGGGAAGGGATGCTAGGGCTCAACAGTTCAACCAGTGCTTCTAGCATCAACGTGAACATTAATAATCTGGGCGTGAAGCGATGTAAGACATTAAAATGGTTGAAAAAAATAGAAATTTAAACAGAAATTGTCTCTTTAGTCTATGTGCTTTAGCTATCAAGAAAGTGCGTGCAGATTCAAATAATTGAATGTCGCACAATCATTGGATGAATCATATCGGGCAGAGACGATCTTGACCAATGATATTGTTTGACTTCATGGGGGGGCTGTGCTAACGTCAAACTCGTCTCGACGCAGAGACAGTGTGGATAATAACGTAACGCAGGAGTCAGGACTTTTCCACGGTGATTCACATTCAGCTTTCACTTAAGGTAAAGTAATACTTTTCTTTTTATTTACATGCAGTTTCCTCATGAGATATCAACTGGACAGTTGGAGTTAACATAAGATAAGATATGTTAAGAAAATCTCTAAAAGACGTGATCGTTTGATTTCTGAGGAGGAAGGAGAGGCCTGGGTCGAATTGAAAGATTAAACAAAAGGTTTAATAAAACTGCATGATGAAAACGACATGACAAAAACAAATGATACACTGCAGCTGACAGCGGACTGAAATGACATGCCTCCTCTTCAGGAATTACATCAATCAGTCCTGAGACATTCTCAGGTTCGGAATTATATTCCTTTGGAATTGTGGGTGTTTCCCTGAATGGAAACTGTCCCAGGTTAAAGACACACCTCTGATTTCAGGTTTACTCCAGGTCACAGACAAAGGTCGTTTAACATGGTAGTGCCGATTCTGTTAAAATTGACAGAGTTTGCATTTCCTTTGTTCTAATCAAGTCTGGCCCCGCAGGGAGTGGCTCCCAAAAACTTGTTTAAACAATAAGTCTTCTAGAGCATCTACATTCATGCTAAATAATAGACATGACCTAATCAATTCTTTAGAAGCTTGAGAAGGTGTGAGCCAGACAAATGCTGATTAGGCTTAATCAGTATTGAAACATTCCTTCACTCGGTCACACAACAGTTTACATTTTTAAGTTACATTTTTACCTAAAAGTATATTGTACTAAAACATAAGCTTGGTTTTAACTTTTTTTTAACACTTACATACATTTCACTATTTAAAAAATATCAGCAGGGATAACGTTAGCATTTGCCGTTTATGTGCCTACATTAAGACTGTCCTTATGTAACTTTAGCCTTGAATGTGAACCATGCACCAATCATAATGTTAGCTAGCTAGCTAAATATATAACAGTTATAAGTTGCTACATTATATTTGTCAGTTGACTATCGCTAACATTAATTTAGTAAGGTCAACGTCCCATGTTTAACTTAAGTTCCTATTTCCTCGTGCAAACACGGACCTGACAAAGACA
This sequence comes from Perca fluviatilis, assembly GCF_010015445.1. Taxonomy (NCBI): domain Eukaryota; kingdom Metazoa; phylum Chordata; class Actinopteri; order Perciformes; family Percidae; genus Perca; species Perca fluviatilis. Next base: position 34,460,093 of record NC_053115.1, read on the forward strand.
GGTGGCAGTTAACTTAGTAACGTTAACTTGCTAAGTAACGTAATGTTAGTAGTAGACAGTTTAGCAGGTCAGCTTGATTAGCTGGGTACTAATACTAGTAATTGAGGAACCGTTATAACGCTCCGTTGCTCCTAACGCTTAAAATCACTGTTTATAACCAGTAAACCGCTGTTTAACGTTACCAGGTTATGCCTCAATTTTCAATAAGCTATTTTAGCTGACTAATTTTACGTTACTTTATGAACAGTGAACCACACGTTGTAATTAACAATTTACCCCTGCTTCATTTAAGATGTGTAACAAGTTACAACATGACATTAAACGGAGAGTCTGCTTTGTGGACCACAGCATCTTAATTTGAACGTGATCGTTATTTTCACTCATGATTCAGTGTGTCCAACTTAACATTATCATTCTGTCTTTCAAGAGAGAATATTTCCATTCTCGCTTTCCACATAAAAATAAATGGACAGGGAATTGAACAAACTCAGAAATAAGATATACTGTAGGCTACCTGCTCTATTTATAAGTGTTTCTCCCTCCAGACAATTGCACTCAGTCTGTAATTAAATATGTATTTTAAGTTTAATTTTTGCCTTAAATCTAAATAAATAAATACCTGGTGGTCAATGCTGGGAAGCCTCCAAAAATAAATCTATGTATAGTACTGTTACAGCCATTTTCAAATCTCACCCTAATTCTTTAATCCCTGTTTAGGCAAGATGGAAGAATGGAGGATACCAAGATAATAAGATCAAGGAGATAAAGAAAGCTAAAGTAAATAGATGTTCACCATACAGTATCACATGTTATCATCTGTACCATCCCACATCTTTCTCACCCATGTTATGGCTCTCATTCTGTGTTCAGTTTGACGAGGGTCAACAGACAGACAGCTCTCCCACAGCCAGCCTGAGAACCTGCTTTACGGTCTAAATAGCCTGGGTGAAGTTGAAGACTCGTGCATCAGATGGCTGAGAAAAGGATAGCCCAGAACAAGAGGGAGCCGAGCAGAGGCTAAGAATGAGGCAGTAAAGGAGTTCACAAACCCACATACATCTGAAGGAGGTACCAAATGACATCTGGGGTCCATTTCAGAAAGCAGGTTTAGTAAAAACTCTGAGTTTGCTAACCCTGAGATGAGGGTAATTCTGGGTTTTCCGTTTCAGAAAGAGAGGTAACTTAACCTCAGTCAGTTACTATGGTAACTGAGCCTGTGAACCTAACCTGGTCGGGAGCAGGTTTTCTTTTTCAGTCTCCTCCCTCTGACACAGCGCTCTTTCATGTCATCATTCATTTATCAGTCTTAATCAGGCACATTTTAGTGCAGTTTATCTGCATGAATAAAAAAAAACAGGGTTGGTTTATGAACCATGTTAGGCAGACTATGAAACGTTTTTTTCTCGAACATGGCATTTCCTTTTGTCTACGATCCCGTTGATGAAGAAGCTGTATTACTTCTCAGAGAGTTAAACATACGTTTGATATTGAAACCCCAACATTTTAATTGTTAGATAACTTCCTATTTGAGCGCTATCATTTTTCTTCCCAGTCTATCAGTTATGTAGCCTACCTAACCTTATCCGTCCTCATATAACTAACGTCACCCATCGTGGACATGCTCTACATCCCAGCACATTCTTTGTGTTACATTACATTTTTTTGCAAACGGCAGTTTTCTTTACAACATTAGTGATGCGGAGCATATTAGTCAGAAGAGTGTGACTCACTCTGAAACATTTTTTAAGTGTTTTTGTAGTGTTCCCTGGACACAAACCAGTAAGAGCCATTAAAAAGATGTTCCACAGTATTGCGGGTGAATAATGTAAACCCTTTGAAATAAAAGATTATGAATTATAATTCTGTTAATGATGGTGCTTGCAGCCTCAGAATGGGATTAGTAGACCTAGGATTTTTATAGATTATAGGTTCAATACCATTTCACCAGTAATATTATAATTATGATTAAATATGATATACACTATATTGGAACTAGCGCATTTTTCTCTCTTTTACAGCAGCCACTCTGTTACTTTTTTAACTAAATACATGTTCAAACTCGCTGTATGTGTGCATGAGTATTTCCGCCCACCAGTTTGTTTGTGGTTGTTACCATGGTGAATCGTAGTATCATGGCTCCATTCATGCTACCTGAAACCGAAAACTCAGAGTTTTCCATCTCAGGGTAAATCAACTCAGATATCAGGGTTAGAATCAGAGTTTGTTAAACCTCCTTCCTGAAACGGGCCCCTGCATTATTAACGGCCGCTTTACCTGGGGTCCGTTTCAGGAAGGAGGTTTAACAAACTCTGAGTCTAACCCTGATGTCTGAGTTGATTTACCCTGAGATGGGAAACTCTGAGTTTTTGGTTCCAGAACAGCTGATTTGAGTTGGTTCAATCAACTCGGAGTAGGTTCACTCAGGGTTACGCACGTGCACAACCACTATAAAAAGGCAGCATGAACGGAGTCATAATTCTACGATTCACCATGGTAACAACCACAAACAAACGGGTCGGCGGAAATACTCATGCGTACATACAGCGAGTTTGAACATGCATTTCGTTAAAAAAGCAAGACAGTGGCTGCTGCTGCAAAAGAGAGAGAATTGGTGTGGGAGAAATGTGCTGCACGAGTCAATGCGTACGCATTAACAGTGTATTCATTTCATATTTAATCACAACTTAACTTAACTTATAATATTACTGGTGAAAACTGGAATTGTATTACACCTATAATTTCATTTCGGTGCAATCCTGCGGGCGAAAAAGTAAACTATAGGCTACTAATCCCATTCTGAGGCTGCAGCACCATGATCATTAACTATAATGTATAATCATTTATTTCTTTTTAATGGCTTTCACTGGTTTATGTCCAGGGAACCATACAAAAACGTTTAAAAAAGAGCGAGTCACACTTTTCTACATACAGTGGCTTTAGGCTACTATTACAGTATGATGCGCTACACTGTTATAAAGAAAACTGCCGTTTGCAAAAAACGTAATGCGACACAAAGAATCTGCTGGGATGTTAAAGCCTGTCCACAATGGTTGATGTTAGTGATATGAGGACGGATAAGGTATCTACATATCTGATGGACTGTGATAAAAAATACTTCTCAAATCGGTTATGTGGAAATAAAAATACATCTATAGTCGGGACGTATCATCTCCCAACGTAAACTCTCTGTGAATTAATACAGCTTTTTCATCAACGGGATCGTCAACAAAAGGACATGACATGTTTGAGAAAAAAACATTTTATAATCTGCCAATACCAAATACCAACATAAACCAATACGTTTTTTTTTTATTCATGCAGATAACAAACTGCATTAAAATGCGCCTGATACAGACTGAATGAATGAATGAGGAAATGAGTTTCTTGAAGAAAACCTGATCCCGACCAAGTTAGGTTCACAGGCTCAGTTACCATAGTAACTGACTCTGAGGTGAAGTTACCTCTCTTTCTGAAACGGAAAACCCAGAGTTTCCCTCACTTCAGGGTTAACAAACTCAGAGTTTTCACTAAACCTGCTTTCTGGAACGGATCTCTGGTCTGTGCTTGTAAACAAAAAAAACAAAAACCAAGAGGTTACACCCCTTTTTGTTGGTACAGCCTTACTTGAGTAAACACAGTGACTTGGGACTTGTTCAAGACGGTGAAGATTAAGACTTGTGACTTACACATGTGTGACTTAAGACAGTTACACACCGGGCGTGAAAATTATACCTAATATGCATCATCTTGTTTGATATTTTCACTTTCTTACTAAATTAATGCTATATTTTTTACATTAGTAAGCAAACCCCTAAAAAAATGGAAAATCCATAATGATAACTAGATAGGCTACTTAACTAGAAAATGATCTCAGATTAGTCCTGTATGCCTAATTTGAAAGAAGACAATTCTGTTGCTAAATAATACGTACATTCACGTGCATATTAAGTAGCCACATGTATTTGTTTTGGTCTTAAAATACATCCATAGGTTTACCGCTCCAGCGGAGAGGATGGCTCGTTGAGACAGCAGCTACGTTTACAAGAGTTTGTCCAAAGTTCAAGATTGGTTGCAAATTAAGACAAACAGTTAGACTACAAACTGACATCTTTCATTTTAGCTCGTTTGTAAAGTCGCTATTTGCAGAGTAGAGCTGTGTTTGCACAGCGTGGTGGACGAGAGTGGACAGCGCAGACTGAAATATCGGTTTCTACGTGTTTCTGCCTGTAGAACAGGTACATGGGTTATTGATAAGTATTGACTCTTTAATCATGGAGGTTTTATTGTAGGCTACCTACTTACAGTAACGAGTGTAGCGTTAGTTCATCTGCGCCATCGGCGGTAAATAATCCTCGGTAACGTTTCCAGTCAGTACATGTGCTGCGTGAAGTAACGCAGGCCATCGGGCTTATGTCGAGCCTGGTCGTCTACGATAACGGGAGGTCCTCCAGTAGGTGCTCGTGCTTCCATGGCGGTTTCAGTTGTGCGTCCTCCTCCTCCTTTAGCAACAAACAAGCGTTGAAATAGAGCGCGCGGCGTGCGGAGCGTGCGTAATGCAATCTGGGAGCAGTGATTCGACAAACCTCCCTTATTGCAGTCGCACACATTTCTTCTAATTTTATTTTTTAGTAACGAGTAACGAAGATGCTTAGTGGAAATATAACGGAGTAAAAGTATACATTTTATCTAGGAAATGTAGTGGAGTAAAAGTGAAAGTTGACATAAATTTAAATAGCGAAGTAAAGTACAGATACGTGAAATTTCTACTTAAGTACAGTAACGAAGTATTTGTACTCCGTTACATTACAACACTGAGCATATGTCTCAGGCTTATTGTGAAAGTTAAAAACGAAAAAGAATGTTTCTGGCATGTGCTGCCTTTGTAAAGGTTGAAAGGAGTAATAAAGTTTGCTGACGTACAGTCTGTAGTTCGGACAGCAGCCTCCATGTTGTTGTTTGGTGATCCAACAACAGTTCGAAAAAATATATTGACATGCGAAATAATCGCATGGAAAAAACGTTCCTGGTGTGCAACGGCCTTTAATCTCACCTCTGATATTTTTGATTAAGACCTACTCTCCCGCAAAGCCACAAACCAGAAATGTAAGAGTCAAACTATGATGTCATCAGGTTACTAAGCTGCTTCATAGACAATGAATGTGAAACTAATTTTGTAGAATAAAAAAAAAACAAATGAGGTTTATTCTATGTTAGCGTTTCTTTTCTGAAACACAAAATCTACCCGTTACCTCCAAACATCCCCCTGGGTGTTCTCAGTGTCATCTTTAAAATCTTTCTCAATTCATTGTTTTTGGAAAAGCTCCAGACATTATATCAGATGACATCACAAATTTGAGTTTTTGGATTTTGGAGAGAGTTTTTCATGTTTACTGACATTTTGAACACACATGTATGAATTCCCAAAGTGCCCATAGTTCGCCTTTTGCTATAATGTAATGTACCAGACAGTTTTTGCTCCCATATGTTTATTCATATGTGAACTTTAAGGATAGCACTGTTTAAATAGTGCATTTCTTTGTAAAACAAGCAGTAAATGGTCATTTTATGATACTTCCTGGTTATGATACATCTTAAAATCTCATACATCTCAAATAGGGATCTGCAGTGAATGGATTGGACAATGCTGTAAAATGTCAGCAGAAAAATGTATATATTTATTGCGTGTAAAAGTAGTTGATGCAAATGCACTTTTACATAGCCCTTTTGGTTTTTGTACATTCAAAACCCCATTTACTAATGAGGAAGTTGTGAACATATATTGGATAGTAATAGTTATTACTGTAAAATAATGTTCATGAAGTAAATCCCATGCACTCATAAAGTCTGTAGATATATTGGTGTTGCTTGTTATTACTGTCAAAGTTTATATAAAATAAACATGTATGTGCATATATTGGATAGTTGCTTGTAATTACTATAAAGAACAGTTTATATAAAGTAAAACCCCATACAATAATGAGGTACAGTCTGTAGATATATTGGATAGTTGCTTGTTATAACTGTCAAATAATGTTTATATAAAGTGAACACCCATACAATAATGGTAAAACTGTGTGTATATATTGGATATTTGCTTTTCATAACTAAAAAAGTAATGTTTATATAAAGTAAACCTCATATATTAATGGTAAAGGTATGTAAATATATTGGAGAGTTGCCTTTTAGAACCAGAAATGAATGTTTATTAAAAGTAAACAGCATACATTAATGGTAAAAGTATGTAGATATATTGGAGAGTTGCTTGTAAATACTCTCAAATATTGTTTATATAAAGTACTGACTATTATTACTGTCATGGTGCTGTCTGTTTTCCCTCTCCCCTCTCCCTTGTTTTTTTTTGTCTGTCATGTGCTGAGTGGGTGTGGCGCTCCTGGCTCTCTCTCCCTCCTCATCAAGACACCTGTGGCTTCCTGTTCACCTGATTCACATCCAGCAATCACCACTCCTGTTTTAAAACCTCAGCCTTCCAACCAGTCTCTGCCAGATTGTCCGTTCACCCAAGTGGTAACACTCGCTACGGCCAGCCTCAGTGTTTTGAAAGACTGCTTTTTTGTATACCTGTTGCAAGCCTGGGGCCTGTTTCACAAAAGCAGAATATATAAATCCAGGATAACTGATAAATCGAGGCTTGACCTAGTCTAATCTGTGCATCCTGGCTTGGTGCGTTTCACGAAGGCCAAGCCAGGCTGAGGAGGAGCGACTAGGTCGAGCCAGGCTGAAGTAATTCAGATAGATGCGCGTCCACGGCTTTCCTCAAAAGACCGCGAGGTCGATCACAGATTTACTGATGCCAAAATGGAGACTACGCATTGTACATACTTTATACAGAGTGAGCAGCAGCTTCTTATGGAAGTATGATATCATGAAATACATTTGTATAAAAAGAAAAGAAACACGGCCGCTGTAATGAAACAGCGAGAAAGCGTGGCAGACGATTGCGGACCGACTGAATGCGTAATTGTAGCCTAAATATATACATTAACTGACAACTGCTCTGAATTGAAACCGTCATAATCATACCATTCAAGGATTAGGCTACTAATCATTTGCGCAAATTAACAGTTGTACTCTTTGCCTTAAAAGTAAGCAGAAGATAATGTTACTCAGGAAATTTACCATAAAGATCAATTTTCTACAACGCTAGAATATGATGCGTAAATATCTCTTTCACTCTGTTTCTCCCTCTCTCTCTCATGGGCTAAAATATAAATGTCCTAAGTCATATTAACTTCCACTGCTCGCGTTTAATGCAAAGTGTACAACTGTTCGTTTTTGCCAATGACAGTGACTTATTGAATGGTTTCAGTTAAGAGCAGTAGTTCATAATATGTATATTTTAGACTATCATTCAGTCTGTCCGCTATTGTCTGCCACGCTTTTTTCGTTTTTTTTATTTGATAGAGGACGAGTTTCCTTCTCTACATATTATATGCCTTGCTCCCTGTATATATGGACATAGAAAATAAAGACACTAAAGAACTTGGACTCTAAAATCTAGAAACTATGAAGATAATTAAGTGATAAATTCCATGCACACTGTAAACATGAATGGAACAGAGTGATATTCATCAGTTATTTCCCCCCAAATATAAGGTCAAAAACCATTGAGGTGTCCTCTCCCTGTTGTCATGAATGCACAGTAGCCTACATCACTAGATAGTTACTGGTCCAGTGAACTAAGACTATAATTTGGGAGGACTGTACAATTAGGATATGTTCTTAAAATTGTACAATCCTCCCAAATTATAGTTGCAGTTTACTGGACAACACAAATTGTGTGCTAAGAATGCCAAATACAATGTACATGGAAGTGGAACAAACATGATACTTATTGTTAAAGAATAAAAAAAAAAATGAATCAACCAAAATAATTCAAGGTGCATTGGTCAACTATAGAAATGTACAGCATTGTATGTATTGCCCTTAGTAACAGACTTCATTTAAAACACATTTGAAATTTGATCAGCCTTTTCTAATTATCTCAACAACTGCCATAATATATTAATTAAACTTCTAACAACAATATGAACATCAGTCTTCATACAGCAATATAACAGTAATAATGTCACATGAATAATTATAAAAATAATGGTCACAACTTTAAATAATAACAATACTTAAATGAACAGCAATATGCACCTGTTGTATTTTAATCCATGCTGATAACAATAGGTTAAAACCACTGCTGGGTGATCAGAAAAGGCTCCAGGATTAAATAAATCCTGGCTGTTAGCCTGGTCAGGAGCAGGCTAGCTGTACAGAATAAATCTCCATGGTGATTTATGTGCCTCCGCTTTCGTGAAACCGAATCAAGGCTTAATTCATCCAGGATAACTGGGAAATCCCGGCTTAATCCCTTATCTTGGTTTTGTGAAACAGGCCCCTGGTTTTGACTTTTTGTGTTTTTGTGTCCAGATTCCCACTACAGCCCTGGAAGCCCAGTCTGCCTACCTGAGCCTTGTTCTTCTCTCGATCCTGCTTCTCACCTGTCTGCCCGCTCTCAGCCCCAGGAGATATCCAGCACCTGCATCACTCATTTTTTTTGTTCAATAAACCTCAATACCTGTTATGACCTTTTTCCGTGTCTGCGCTTGAATCCAGACAGCCCAGCCTAACAATTACAATGTTTCTGGAAGGTATTATTCTATTGTCTTCTCTTTTTTGTACAGTAAAAAAACAGTATTAAACAGGAATTTACCGTAAATAGATTAGATAATCAGAAAATAAACGCCATAAACTTCCATCAGGTGGGTTTCTTGCAGAAATGCAATATCTGTTTTCTCTTTTTAGTTTAAGAAGGATTTTGCTCTGCTTGACTGGGACTGGCTTTCATTACCTGAGTCCTGTAAGTAGCATCTTATGTCTGGAATTGTATGAAGCTATATCCTCAACGAAAACAGATTTCCCTTGTAGAGAGAAAAGTAAAGAATAAACCTCTACTGTTTTGAACATAGAACAAAAACAAGCATTTACACTCATAACAAAATTAGTAAATGTGAGAACTTCCTGTAACAGAGGAACCTGTGTCCCTCTAAGGTCCCCGTTGGTGGGTGGAGGGAAAAAACCCTCCTGGATTAAAAAATATTTTTTGAAGTGTTATTAATTCCAATAACACCAAAAGAATTAAAATGATTTATTGAAATAAATTAAATACTTTTATGCACCTATTTCTACCTTTTTCTGAATCAATGTATGCTGCAAATATCTTTATGTAAAGAGAAACATTGATTAAAATCCAAATATAAAAACACAATGGAATATATTGCAGTAAGGCTCTCAGCCATTCTGTCTTTCAACTATTTATTCTCCTGTAGATCGACTTTTCTAATTATATCTGAGTCAGCACACATGTAGCCTAAGCATCATTTACTCTTCCCTCCTGTTTTGCATCTTATGTTGGGGAAGTAACCTCCTTAAATGGGCATATGACAATTATTCACCTCAATGATACATTAATTCATTTTAATTGACTGTAATATTTCAGATGTTTGAGCAAGATTTCTGCTCAAGTCCAAAACGTTGTGCACATTCAAAATACAGTATATCTGTGTTCTCTGTGATTTGGAGGAGTCGTGATAATTTAAGAAAAATAAAGTGATAATAGGGTATTACAAGAATAAAGTCACTATATTTCAGAAAATAATCTATACCTGCACCATAGTCTGCTGTGCAGTACGTAATTGCTCTGCTGATACGGTAGAGCTCAGACCTTCTGACAGACACAGAGCCCCGTTTGGGTCTCTGGTCTCTGAATGAGACAAATAGTTTAGCTAGGGAAGTGGCTGAACGCTGCTATACATCGGAGGTGGAAACCCAAAACTACTGCAGAAACAGACGTAGCACAAACGCAACACATCTGCCGCAGCATGTCCACAGCAGAAAACTTCACCTTTCACAGCTTTTGCTTTTTGCAACGGTTGCTAGGTGATAGCAACAAATACAGTATGGCCGCACGTAGCTGCCTGTTCTATTCGCTTCGGAGAAATAAACTGGACAAAGTTACATTCGGTGCTACACTCAAAGGGGCTGAAGACCCGGCAAAATCGGCTCACGCCGCTCCTGGTGTAAACTGGGACATTTTAGCGTCCCAACAGGTTTTTGTCGGGACTCGGGACAAGCAATTCAAAATCGGGACTGTCCCGGGCAAACCGGGGTGTCTGGTCACCCTATCTCAGAGTGACATACTGACGCAAGTCTGGCACGTGGGACTGCTGTGATTAGTTGAAGTCATGGGAAACTCTGGTTATTGGTCAAATTTGCAGTAAAGTTGCAGTGATAGGTCAAAACTGCGAGTCGCACTGAATTCACGTGATTGGTTGAAATTGCAGAAATTGTTGCGATCGCGACTTTGCGAATTCCTGGAGGGACTGGCTAATGCTAACATACCAAGAGCTTCACAGCTACAACTTACCGTAATTTCCGGACTATTGAGCGCACCTGAATATAAGCCGTACCCACTGAATTTAAAAAACATTATTTTGAAAATAAATAAGCATGTCTATAAGCCGCAGGTGCCTACCGGTACATTGAAACAAATGAACTTTACACAGGCTTTAACGAAACACGGGTTGTAACTAAAATAAATAGGCTTTAACGAAACACGGCTTGTCACAAAAATAAATAGGCTTTCACGAAACACGGCTTGTAACAAAAAATAAAAAATTAGCAGTAAACAGTAGCCTACCAAGAAAGTCATTGTTCACTATATTCCTCCTCCTGTGCACTGAAACCACTGAAGTCATCTCCTTCGGTGTTGGAGTTGAATAGCCTCAGAATTGCTTCATCCAATATTGGATTGTTTTCATTGTCGCTCTTGTCACTTTCATCCGGCGGTAAATCCCCCGCTGAGCCCTCTTCAACATGCAGCAGTCCAGCCTTTCGAAACCCGTTGATGATAGTGGATTTTTTGACAATGCTCCACGCTGTCAGGACCCACTGGCAGACTTGACCATAAGTTGCTCTTTGCATGCGGCCCGTTTTAGTGAAGGATTTCTCCCTACTTGTCATCCAAGCCTCCCACTGAACACGAAGCGCCACCTTAAATGCACGATTTACACTGATGTCAAGTGGCTGCAAATACTTTGTTGTGCCCCCAGGAATCACAACTGGAATTGAGTTTGTCCTCTTGATGGCTTCTTTCACTGAAAGTTATGTTGTATATGTTATGTTATGTGGGCCCTCATGCTGTCCAAAACGAGCAATGCCTTGTTCCTTTGAAAGAATCCTCCCTGTCGCTTGCCGTAACATTCCGTATGCCATTCATGCATTAGGCTTTCCGTCATCCATCCTTTTTTGTTGACTTTCACAACAATTCCTCGGGAATTTTTCTTTTGGCATCGTCGTGCGTTTAAAAATCACCATCGGTGGAAGCTTTTCTCCCGATGCTGTGCAGCTCAGAACACAGGTGAAGTGCGTTTTTTCATGCCCAGTTGTTTTCAGCGTGACAGATGATTTGCCTTTCCTGTTGACAGTCCGAGTGAGAGGCAGGTCAAACGTCAGAGGAACCTCATCCATATTTATGATGTTGTGCGGGTCAATTGAATGCTCCGCTATCTTTGCATCAGTGAATTTGCGGAAGTTTTAAACTTTTTCCTCGTAGTCGGGAGGGAGCTGCTGACACAGACTCGTCCGTACCCTGATGGACAGGCCTTTACGTCTCATAAATCTGAGACACCACGATGGTCCACCTCTAAAATCCTCAAACTTCATTGCGGTGGCGATTGTTTTGGCTTTCAGTTGGATCTACACAGTTGAAACACCTCAGCCGTCTGCTCTCTGTGTGTTGACCCAGTCTTCGAGCTCATTTTCTAGTTCAGGCCATCTGCTTTTCTTCCCTCTGAAAGCTTTAGTTGTCTTTTTGCACTGAGTCAATTCCTCACGCTGCTGTTTCCAACGTCTTATCGTCGACTCATTAAGACCAAGCTCCCGTGCAGCAGCTCTATTTCCTTTTCCAACAGCCAGATCAATCGCCTTCAACTTGAAAGCTGCATCATATGCATTTCTCCGTGTCTTTGCCATGATGAGGGTGACAAAATGACTACCGCAATCAGAATGATGGGAAGTTTGAGCGTGCTCGATTTAATCTAAAGAGTAAACAAAAATGTTTTTTGACCTTAACCCGTTCGGCAATTTCATTGATCTAATGAAAGCTTCATTCCGGCAAAAAACTGAGCACGTCACAGAATGTGTTTTAAAAAAAAAAAAAAAATGAAAGCGGGAAAAATCCATATATTAGCCGCGTCATTGTTTAAGCCGCGAGGGTCAAAGCGTGGGAAAAACGTTGTGGCTTATAGTCCGGAAATTTCGGTAATACAAGTACACAGGATGGGCGGATACATAACCTCTAGGGCTGTAGCGATACACTAATCTCACGATAAGATACACGATATTCAGCTCACGATACGATATATATCACGATATTTAGCAAACGATAAGATTCGATACGATTCGATATAATTCGATTTTCGACAGCGTGATTTTGGTGACATCTTGTGAGTGTTCCATTTACTTGGATTTAATTAATTTAACTGAAAACTAATAACATAAATTACACAATACTGACTGGACAGATAGTCTACAGCTTGCAAATGCTGGACAAAATGAATCAAAGATGTGTTGAGAAAATTAGTTCCATTTATTTATTGAAAGCCTGCAATAAAGTGCAGTATTGCAATTAACAATGGAGAGTTAAAAAGTGCAGCAAGTGGCCTGTTCTGAAAGGTTTCTTTGACAGCTTTTTTTTAGCTTGACACTAAACATATGAGGTAGCCAGTCTAGCCACCAGGTAAGTAAACATAGTACCATGGCTTCTCCAAAACATCCAATAATTCAAGTCACCAAGAAGAACATTTAAACATTTAACTTAAAATGTATCCGTCTTAGACGCGTAGTTTAAGACCTGTAGGCCTACAAGTATGTGAGGTAGCCAGTCTAGCCAGCAGAAAAGAAAAATAAACTATGGCAGCCAGCCAATAATTCAAGTCCATAGGAGCAACATTTAAGCCAACTTAAAATTGTACCCATCTTAGCAGAGTAGCTTAAGGCCTTAAGTGAACACTAAACAGAAACTCTCCTCTCCACATAACTGCAAACCAAGTAATCTACATTGTCTTCAGATTTTTGTTCAGGAATAGAATCTGATCAACGTGCTCTGGGAGAAGTGCACTTCTCTGAGCAGTGATGATATCTCCGCCGGTGGAAAAGACCCTCTCTGAGGAAACACTAGTGCCAGGGACACAGAGGTACCTTTTAACAAGTCGTGACAAGAGTGGATACTGATACTGGTGCTCCTTCCACCAGACCAGTGGATCTTCTTTCACCTCCAGGAGATCTGCCTCCTTGTAGCGGGTCATCTGCTCCTGGGCCTCGTCCTGTTGGGTATTTGTCTTGGGTCGTGCTGCACCACCGTATCGTTCACCAAGAAGGGCAGCCAGTGGACAAGATGGCCTTGGATTCCTGGGTGGAGGATGCTGACCTTCAAATAAACAATAAAATAAAAACGCATTACTTATAGTTAAGCACATTCCATAATTCCTACACAGAGGTTCAGACAACACAGTGCGCTTCACTGGGTAACAATGGGTGATACTGACCTTGACTGCTCTCTCCTTCCATGAATTGCTCTCCTTCATCTACAGCATCTTCGTCTTCTTTAGATGCCATCCCCTCATCATCAGCATGAGCATTTGCTGTCCCCTCTTCATCCACACTCCAAAGTGACTAAATTAAATAAGTCAACATGAAATGAAATTCATGAGCTTTTATTGTCTAAATCTTAATTACTATATTTAATATATGCCTTTAAACTTGTTAACATTATAGTATTTATGCTTTTTAAACTATTTAATATTTATCTATTTTAAACTGTTAATGTTGTAGGATTTGTCTTTTAAATTTTGAACAATGCATTATTTAGGCCTATGCTTACTCTCGCCAGGAGATGGCGGATAGGGTACAAGGCCAAAGGTTAAACCTAGCACTACCTTACCTCTGATGGCTGCATGCTCCTTGCAGCCTCTACAATCAGTCCATCATAAACTTCCTGTCTTTCATTTTCAGTCAGGAAGGGAAGACTTTTGAATCTTGGATCCATCGCTGAACATGCATGGAGAGTTGCCTTGAGGTCAATGTACCTCTTCTGAAGATCCCCAGCCATGGCAGCCTTCATCTGTTTTATGACTGCAGATTCACCTTCGATCGGTTTCAGGCCGTTGATCAGTGTGTCCTGGAGGGGTGCGACGACTGATAGTGGGGGGTCTTCTCCTTGGACATGTACTGTGTAGCCTCCTTCATGGGCTTCAGCGTGCTGACTACTTCTTCAGCTGTTGTCACGTCTGACTCAGTCAGTGTGCACAGATCCTTCTCGGTCTTCCTGATTTCACTCGAGAGCAGGCTGCGCAGATGGCAGCTTGTTGCTCCAGGAATCTTTCCAACATGTCATGCGCACTATTCCACCTGTAGTTAAATAAAAGAAATATACTTTATTTATAGACCTATAGCACCCTTCACACTTCACAGCATGGATGCACAGAATGCTGCTTTACATAAATGACAAAACAAATTAGTAACAAAAAACAAAATAAACTATTGTAAAGTAACCACACTAACCTGGTAACCACATCCGTTATCAGCTTGTGCTCTGGTAGTCGTAGAAGCCTCTGTTTCTCTTTCAGCATGTGGTTGGCTGTGGTGCTCCGTCTGAAGAAATTCACAATGCGTCTCACCCTTCCCAGTAGGCGTGCGACTGCTGTGACTTTGAGGGCACGTTGTACAGCCAGATTTAGTGTGTGAGCATAGCATTTGACATGAAGTGTGAATGCTGCCTTCTCAGCTGCAATTGTCATATTTGACGCATTGTCAGTGACGATTACTGGATCATTTTCTGTGATTCCACACTCAGCGATGGCCTTTCTCAGATATTCTGCCAGGTTGTGTCCGGTGTGGCTCTCGGGCATGTCCCTGGTTTGTAAAACATACGTAACGAGCTCCCATTCTTTGTTGATAAAGTGGGCCGTGATGGTGACATATGCTTCAGTTGTGCGCGAGGTCCAGCCGTCGCACGTCAGGGCAACTCTCTCCGCGGTGGCCAGGGAGGCTTTGACGTGTGCCCTTGTCTGAGCGTACAGCCTGGGAATGCAAACCTTGCTGAGGTGTTCGCGGGTTGGAATAGGATAGCGGGGCTCCATTGCGTTAACCATGCGCCGAAAGCCGGCGTTTTCCACCACCGAATACGGTCTCAAATCCTGACAAATAAAGTAGGCAATGGACTCTGTAATTTTCTGCGACCTTGGTGAAGCAGATGGAAACTTGTGGGAACAATGGTTTGTTTTGGGTTACGCGGCCACAGATTCTTGGGGTCCTCCGTTAGCATTGCCTTGTCCGGGTGGTGAAGCTTTAGGTGGGCTCGTAGGTTGGTGGTATTTCCAGAGTATTTCACGTTTGTGTCACACAGCTTGCAAACCGCGATGCTTTTGTCTAAGTCGTCGCTTTCCTTCTTCTTTTTAAACCCAAAGTGCTCCCACACATCTGCTTTTAAGCATGAAGGTGCTGGATTTATATTCGCTGCCATTTTCTTGAATCTTCTTGCTCTGACTCCATAAACAGGAAGAGGTTAGTACGGTAACTTGCTCTACAGCGACACTAGCTGGCTGACCAAATCGCTCTTCCTGCAACGCGAACGGAGGTAAACACCATACCATAGACAGTATATAAGAAGGTAAACACAGGGGATTTGAATGGGACTTATGTATCGATACTCGCGGCTTAAAAATCTATACTTTCTTGGGGAAAAAAATATCGATTTATATCGCAGAATCGATAAAATTGCTCAGCCTTAATAACCTCCATCATGGGACATTGCATGTGATTGGAACAAATGAAATAGACCAATAAAACTTGAAACTATCCTTTAGTTCTTGCCTCTTAATCTAAGCAGTAGCTGCCAGACTAACATTAAGAAGCTAACATTAGCTGGCTAGGGTGGTAGCTAACATGAAAATAAACTTGCCTGGAATTTGTACTGCTGTGCTTCACACAACCCAGTCTCACGTCAGTTCGTGATGGCATTACGAAATTAAATCTATTAGAACGTGATACCCTCACGTTATTTTGAAGATTTACGTGTTGGGGTCACGTTTTTTATACTAATGTATTTCAATGAGAAGCATCATACGTAATCACAGCACGAAACTTTCTGCCAGTCAGGCTGCAGCAGAGAAGCTGGATACAGCTTTGATATTATTGGTATTTTTAGCCCAATAACCGCTGTTTTAATCAACATTTATTCACCAGATCTTATCACGGTTTATATCTATTTCTTTTAATGTTATTATTTCGGTCTATTTCGGCCAGGGAAGCTGGATTGCTTTGTTGTTTATTGATATTTTTAAAACTATAACGCTACATCTTTCAACATGTATTTAGCTGTTATCATGGTATGCATTTCTTTATTTTAATAATATTATTTCGGTCTTATTACCGGTAAATATTACAGTAAATAAGACAGAACAGTAGGTTACGATATGAGCCGGAAGCGGGGCATTCAAAGCCGATGTCCCACGATGCGCACGCGGGCATTCATTCACAGAATCAGACAGCGATCAGCGGGTCTTTAACGCCTGTATCACTTCAATGCACGTTAGGGATCATGTAGAGCGTTGTTATAGCGAATACAACAACGGCAGGGTGATCAGGACCCCGACGCTAATCTTCTTTCAGCGGATCGATTTATAGCTCTCCTCCAGAGGGAACAGAACTGGGTCCATGGCAACGCTATGCTATGCATGGCAACGTTGTGTTATACTTAGCAACGGTCTGTTATCAAGAAAATAAAAGACCGTATTCTACATTAGAATTCAAGCAAGCCATGTAATAAATATAATATATATAATCAGTGGTTTTGTCACCAGCAACAACGTGTTGCTCAGTTATGTTCCAGTAAGTTATGCACCGTTTTAAAAAATCAGCTGAAGACTCCGGAAGTGACGTCGTAATTACCGCTCGGCGGGTAGAAAAGATAAAAATACATAATATTCGTAATATTGATGTTTTTGTCTAACGTTGTATTTGAGGAGTTAAACAATAAACATAGCAATAATAATAAAATACAGTTTCATGTATTTGTCTCATGTACTGTTTGCTCAGACGGCCGGCGGGCGGCATCAATCTGAAACGGAATGAAGCCCACTCACGGCAGACAGCAGAAACAGGAGCCGAACACGTCCGCCCACCCACCCCGGAAGAACTACAAGTGCTCAAGCTTTGTAACAGATTCTGGGCCGCGTCTATAGTGGGAGTTGTAGTTTTTAAATATTGGTATATTTCTCATATGTAGAAGTTGGTAGTGTAGAATTTTGGATATACCCTGGTTTTTTTTGGGATGGGGAACACACTGGTGTCATCAGATTTTAAAAATCGAATCGTTAAATAGGTGAAAATAGCTTATTACCATATTTGACAGTGCTTACAGTAGGTCAACTTTGGTGACCATATCTACATGATAGCTGAGGTCCAGAGCTTTCTAGAACAGCTGGTCTTATGTGTGTAGCACCTTCTGTTGCTAAATGACAAGCCTTCAAAGATGTACTGGGTTCAAGGTTCAGAGGTCAATATTTCAAAGCACGAATAATGTATCCTCTTCAGACTGACATATGTTACTGTCCAGGTTGAGACCTTTCCAACGATGTGTTTGCTATAGTCCTACGACAAGGTTTTAATTTTCACATATCATAGGGACCATTTTGCAAGCAATACTTTATTATCCCCAGAGGGATATTTGCCTTGAGTTAAAATGCTTCAAAAATAACACTGGACATATTGTTTTATCAGCATACAGATGACATACTTATGATAAAAAAACATAAAAAAGTGATATGGAGTCAGATTGAAGCACATCACACAGCCACAATCTATTGCTCATCTTTCACAAACAGTGAGCAACACACAACCATATGCATCATATCATGAAGCTATTCCCCTGCAGCCTCAAGCAACATTATTTTAACTTTGAATTGAGGTAGGTCCAAATTAGGGCTATAGTTTAGAATTATTTAGTTTACATTAGGGTACCCATTTCTTCTGTCAGAGGATAGAGCTACTTGGCATGGAGAATAAAGATTGATCAGACCATATTCTCTGTGCTCCCCTTACAAGTAAGCTTTAAATGAGATGTGTTTAGATATTGCTGACATATTAAAATGCTCTGTAATGCAGCCTTGTATAACATAAACCATCTGATTCACTGTGAGTGTCTGCTCTAAATGATAACACACACTTTCAACACGGGCCTTCCAGCCAAAGGTGTTGTCCATATACACACCAAGGTGCCTGTAGGAGCAGAGCCCATTGATTGGTTCATCATTTATGACCTGATACCCTCTGACCCATTTCACGACCAACTCCTCATTTTGTGAAATGGTTGAATGAGATTGTTGGTTTGGCACCACATTCTGGTCTCTATTTTAGCAGAATATGCAAAAGTACTTGTGTCTGTGTGCAGTAGGCTGAGGTAGAAGTGTGCCAAAAATGCCAAAACACGTTTCACGTACCCATACAAAGCTATATACATCTCTGTGAACAAAAACCTCAGCAAAAATCTGCTTAAAATGCTTCCTAAAACTAGCCCCTTCTTAATTTTGAAAAGGTAGTCTCAGTAAAGGCTGAGTTTATAGCTACAAGCTGTACTGTAATCATGCTGATTGATATCAGGATCATCTTCTGAATATAATAATTAATGATAGGCCTACCATAAATTGTTACTAATAATACAGTGTGATTTAAATCAAATTAAGTCCCATACATAAATATCCTTATGTTTTTTTTCCCCTTTAGTCTTTGCTATTAACATTCATCAACTGCAAATTTAGAAAATTGCGTTTTTAAATAACTATGCATGGAAAATAAAATGAAAAATGCTTCTCTTTGTAAGTAGTTTTATTTTTTGTTTTTCACAACATAGCCTACAAGTCAAACCAAATGCCCATTAGTCAAACAAGCCATTAGGCTGTAGTTCTAAACACTCAACTGTAGTTTGTTTATATAGGCCTAGTATTTTTCTGCGACAAGGCAAATCAAAGTGCCTAGCATAAAACACAATTTTTTAATTATTGGTATTTTTATTGTATAAATTCTCACGTACAACGTGCAGCAATTTGTTTTATTTTTTTACGTGCAGCAATCTTTTCTATCCGCCGAGTGGTAATTACTACGTCACTTCAGCAGTCTTCAGCTGATGTCATTTAGCAACAGAAGGTGCAACACACATAAAAAAGCTCTGGACCTTAGCTATCATGTAGATATGGTCACCAAAGTTTACCCACTGTAAGCACTGTCAAATATGGTAATAAGCTATTTTCACCTGTTTAACGATTCGATTTTTAAAATCTGATGACACCAGTGTGTTCCCCATCCCAAAAAAACCAGGGTGTATCCAAAATTCTACACTACCAACTTCTACATATGAGAAATATACCAATATATTTAAAACTACAACTCCCACTATAGCGCCGGGCCCATAATCTGTTACAAAGCTTGAGCACTTGTAGTTCTTCCGGGGTGGGTGGGCGGACGGTTCGGCTCCTGTTTCTGCTGTCTGCCGTGAGTGGGCTTCGTTCCATTTCAGATTGATGCCGCCCGCCCGGCCGGCTGAGCCAAACAGTAAGAGACAAATACATGAAACTGTATTTTATTATTATTGCTATGTTTATTGTTTAACTCCTCAAATACAACGTTAGACAAAAACATAAATATTACGAATATTATGTATTTTTATCTTTTCTACCCGCCGAGCGGTAATTACGACGTCACTTCCGGAGTCTTCAGCTGATTTTTTTAAACGGTGCATAACTTACTGGAACATAACTGAGCAACACGTTGTTGCTGGTGACAAAACCACTGATTATATATATTATATTTATTACATGGCTTGCTTGAATTCTAATGTAGAATACGGTCTTTTATTTTCTTGAAAACAGACCGTTGCTAAGTATAACACAACGTTGCCATGCATAGCATAGCGTTGCCATGGACCCAGTTCTGTTCCCTCTGGAGGAGAGCTATAAATCGATCCGCTGAAAGAAGATTGGCGTCGGGGTCCTGATCACCCTGCCGTTGTTGTATTCGCTATAACAACGCTCTACATGATCCCTAACGTACATTGAAGTGATACAGGCGTTAAAGACCCGCTGATCGCTGTCTGATTCTGTGAATGAATGCCCGCATTGCATCGTGGGACATCGGCTTTGAATGCGCCCAGCTCGCTCATATCGTAACCTACTGTTCTGTCTTATTTACTGTAATATTTACCGGTAATAAGACCGAAATAATATTATTAAAATAAAGAAATGCATACCATGATAACAGCTAAATACATGTTGAAAGATGTAGCGTTATAGTTTTAAAAATATCAATAAACAACAAAGCAATCCAGCTTCCCTGGCCGAAATAGACCGAAATAATAACATTAAAAGAAATAGATATAAACCGTGATAAGATCTGGTGAATAAATGTTGATTAAAACAGCGGTTATTGGGCTAAAAATACCAATAATATCAAAGCTGTATCCAGCTTCTCTGCTGCAGCCCGACTGGCAGAAAGTTTCGTGCTGTGATTACGTAAGATGCTTCTCATTGAAATACATTAGTATAAAAAACGTGACCCCAACACGTAAATCTTCAAAATAACGTGAGGGTATCACGTTCTAATAGATTTAATTTCGTAATGCCATCACGGACGTGAGACTGGGTTGGCTTCACAAGACATCAATAAAATCCTCCATCTTAAAGTTTCTCATTAACAGCGTATTGCATGACATTTTCTCATCTCAACCAAGTTCTTTGTCATCTCTGCTCCTCTTGCCACATGACAAAAGAAGCAGAACCTGATTGGTGCTCTTGTGTGCATCCAAAGTGCTGATTGGCTCACAAACAGAACATTATATAATCAAGTTAGAGACTTTGGAGATAGAATCATTTTGTTTTCTAAATAAAATGTCCAAAAATGCATACAACTCCATTAACACTTCACATGATGTTAATGAGATGTCACAGAATCAGAATATGTAATTAACCCAAAATGGCGGTGTTTTGATATTGACGGGTGCATGCTGGGATTGCGTGACATCAACTCCCAGAGCGCTGTATGAGCAAGTGTCATCCTTAGCATTTACCCATGTGCTATACAAGAAAACATGACTTTCCCTGCCATGTGTGTAATGAGGAAGTACTGTATATTGTGTGCCATCAATACTATTCAGCTGCCTATGTTAGCAACGGGACAATATTACAGAGGGTAACTATCACACTTTCAGAGTACACTAACATTAATAACAGAGAGGTCAGATAGACAATCCGTCAAACCAGCATCCAACTCAGAATGCTTTGATTGGCCAATCAGGAGTCGGTCCAAGTAATAATCGCCCACAGTTTAAACATACATTTTACCTGCCTCAGAACAGTGGTGTAGACTGGTGTGGGGAGCAATGTTTCTTCAGGCTCCGCAGCCCAGCCAAGTGCCAGGGAAAGCACCGAGAAAAATAAACCTTACAACAGCACCATACGAGTTTAAAAGGGAAAGAAAATTTGTCAACAGCTGGAGAGATGAATTCGACTGGGTGCGTTATGAAGGAGTAATGTTCTGCGGCGTCTGCCGGGTACAACCCAACTTGGCTGACAAGTGACGTTAGCTAGTTAGCATTGGCAGCTTTGTACCTAGCAAGCATTAAAAGCATTTGTTTCGGTTAAATGTACTTAGTTAAATATCAGCTAATATTCAACAGTAAAGCAGCTACACCTTTTAAAGGTCCCATGGCATTCCATTGTCATTTTCCTTAGTACAAATATATATTTTTGCTTTCTTCTTGCGTCTCGGGGAGTGAAGTCACGTATGCGACAAGTCACGTTTTCAGCATGTGGACAGTTCACGTGTACCACGCAGCGACACAAACGTAAACAACAATGGAGGGAGGAGAGAGATGCGTGTTTTCTAGCTGGGAATACAGTCACTATTTTGAGTTTGTGTCAGCTAAAGACGGCAATATTAAGGTTCGTTGTACACTCTGTGCTGGTGGCGACAAAGTGCTATCTAGCTACAAGAACACTACGTCAAATTTGAAGAAACATTTGTAGTCGCAGCACTGCACGGTCAAACTTACAGAGCAAGTCCCAGCAGGTGGTGCGAAGCACAGAGCAGGATGTCCCCCACCACCCAAACAACAAAAGCTGGACTTCGGTGCAAAACCAGTAAGTGGGGGAGAGTTGAAGCTGGTCGGGCAGTATGTTGTAGAGGAAATGCTGTCCTTAAACACGGTTGACTCCTCTCTTTCGTGCCATAATAAACAAGATCCCTACTACTGGCAATGCCGAGCTGCCTCACATTAAACCGGTTGTCATTTTTATATTGAGGCTGTGGGGGTGTTGTCGGCAGTTGCAGAATTCAACTAATAAAGTAACTTGTAATCTAACTTCGTTACTTTTAAAATCAAGTAATCTGTAATGTAACTAAATTACTTTTAAAATCAAGTAATCTGTAAAGTAACTAAGTTACTTTTTCAAAGTAACTGTGGCAACACTGATAATATTACAGCTCATCTTCATTGGTCAAAGGAACAAGTGCCTTCAGACATGACACTGCTGTCCCCACGGGATTAGCAAACGCCACCAGCACTGTGCTGTTGCTGTGAAGGCAATAGGTCCTCATGCAAAAGTGCCAACTGTAGTCCAAGGAGTACAAAAAATGAACCCGGCATTGTTTAATAAAATAAAGAATGTTATGCACACAGCCTATTACATTGCAAAGAAGGAGCAACCCTACACTCAATTTCCTGAACTTCATGGGCTCATCAACAGGACCGGTGGGACACTCCCAGACTGCTACAATTAAGACAAAGCTTGTGCTCGTTATGTCACACACAGACCAAATAAACACAAATACAGTAGCTGAACAATGCTTTCTTGTGAGCAGTACCCAAATTG
Organism: Perca fluviatilis; assembly: GCF_010015445.1. NCBI lineage: Eukaryota > Metazoa > Chordata > Actinopteri > Perciformes > Percidae > Perca > Perca fluviatilis. Next base: position 34,483,081 of record NC_053115.1, read on the forward strand.
TGAACAGAATAATGTTGTTCTTTGCGGCTTCATTTGTAACATATATGATGTGAAGAGGGAAAAGCTCATGGAGAAGTTGAGGAAAGTCAAACACTTCTCCATCATGATTGATGAGGCAACTGATGGTGGCACCATTGAAAATGAAGCTGTCTATGTCTGCTTCATGGCAGACAAAGGTCCAGTAAATGCTTTCCTCTCCATTCAGGCTGTTAAGCAAGGACATGCTTCTGGGATCCTGGATGCTATTTATGCAGGTAATGTGGAATGGTTGTATGGTAGATTAAATGTGCACAAGTGTTTTCACTTAAAATACCATTATGATATTGGAATGCACAAAGCAATTGACAAGTGAGACTGATTCAGTTGCAACTCCCTTAATCCAGAGGGATTTGTTTTTGCAATGCAATATCTTTGTTTTCATGTTTACATTTTAATGTATGGTGCTCAACTGACTTCTCTTTTTTTGTGTTTATTTTTTCAAAGCATTTGAAGAAGCTGGCATTGATGAATGGAAAGACCGTCTAGTGGGATTTGGCAGCGATGGAGCAGCAGTCAATGTCGGATGCAGGAATGGGGTGGCAGCGTATGGAGCCAGGACAGTGACAGTAACCTGTAGTATTGAAAATAAAAATTGGCATTGAAACAACAAATATTGGCACTGAAAAATGTTGAACTGAAATATAAAACACAAACATCAAAAAGTAATAATCTCACAATACTATTATTTTATTTCACTTTCACATTTGTTTGCATTATTTCTTGATGTCTGACTTTTTTCAGTAACAGTTTTTTTTTACGTTGTCAGGATTTTTACAATGTCACTGGTTTTCAGTTTCAACTTTCTGTCACTGTTTTGTCTAGGGAGGAGGGCCTGAGGGGAGGGACAAAGAGGGCATGGTTTACAGGTAATTTGCATAGGCTACTGGGAGAGACTGCAGTTCCACAGGCATCCTCACAGATCCATGTGTTATGGTTATAACCACGTATCTGCAATGGCTTCCACAAGTTCACCTGGAACCTCCTAATCTAAGTAAGTCTGTTTATCTCTGCCATTTTTTTCACATAGAAGCAGGCTGGTTTAGTGTTAACTTTTAATGTAGGCCTAAGCTGTGTTGTTTTGGCAGAGGTTAGAACTGTTCTCTTAATACATCCATGGTTAGCATACGTCAGCTAACTTGTGGCTAATTGTAGCTAAGTCTCTGGCCGGGGATGTCAATCTATCTTCAATAATCTAGTATTTATAATAACAGTAATTCCTGTCCTTTAGGATTCCTAAGGCTGGTCCTAAGGTGTTATTGCTGGCGCACGAGGCTTGACTCGCTTGCATCTCTCATTAGCTCCGTCATGGATGTCTTAAGAGAACGAGCTCCGCTCATTGACAAAAATATAAGGCTCCGCTCTCTCTACCTGCCGCTAACACTGGCACGGAACGTTAACGCCCCTCCTCCATAACTATCCTCCAATCACAAGTATAGCTGCTGACTGACAGGTTTCTAGGCAAATCACACTAACAGGCAGAACACGTTCCCTGACATCTCCTGAAACCGGGAAAACACAGTTACTGAACATAATATTATCATGTGAACCAGTCCAGTACAATATGTTATAACTGTTTAACTGATAGTGTTAATTAGTCAAAAATATTACCGGCTAAAGGTTTACTTGAACATAAATGTATAAACTTGCCTGTAAACTCAAACAAGTATGTCTGAGGTATTTCTGGCTTAAAGGCATAACCTTTACATTTCTCATCCAATTTCACTAAGTTGTGTATAATTACAGGCACCTTCGACTGGGAGGCAGTTTATGGAGAGACTGCTGAGAAGGCTTCAGGAAGTTCTGCAACGTCAGCCTGTGGATTTTGACTATTTACACTTTTACACTGTGTTTTACACTTAACACTGTTTTAAGTCATGAAATGAGACTTGTACCCTTTTGCATAGGCCAGTACACATTAACCTTCATATGCATTATCATTGCATTTACTGTAATTTGTTATGAAATATAGAGTCAAATTCTTATTTGAATATATTTATTTGTTATTCATTGAAAAGGTACAGATGTAACCGTTTTGCTGGAGTCCATACTGTAAATGCATGTCATTTCAAAAACTGTTAAGGATTAAAATCAGTACTACATATAAAGTAGTAGTGGTATTTGTCATTTTAAAATAATAACAACAACACATTTTCCTGTGTTATCCTGCCATGTTTATGTCTGGAAAATCACATAGTTAAGTGCAGTCTTGCAAAGCTATCCGCCATTGTCCTAGGAGTTAGTCACAGAGTTAATGGCTGCCCTCAGTTCTGCCAGTTTGCAGCCTCAGAGGGCACTGGATGGGTGGTAAAAGTACTCCAATGGCAGACTCTTCTGTCATTCTGTCATGGTCCCCTTCCAAGAAAATATGTTGTATATCCTGTAATTGACAAGTAATGTTAAAAGACTGCAGTTGCTTTTAGAATACTTCACAAAACAATAAAAAAAAAAATTTGTAAATAAAATGCACACTTTAGGTGTGCATTTAACTTGTTATGCACATATGGCCATAATAAATATCCAAAACAAAATAAAAAAAGGTTTAATTGAACATTTTGAAGCTGCACAGGGTCCTGGAGAAGTCTGATAAAGTGTCAAGGTCCCTCTGGAGGCGTGGTACAAATATACACATCAGTTCACTATTAAAATCACTTTAAACCCCAAGTGGGCTAGCTGATGTGGTAATCGCTAGTGTTAGCCATGGCGTTAGCGCTTGTTCGACGGGAGACTTAGCTACAATTAGCCACAAGTTAGCTGACGTATGCTAACCATGGATGTATTAAGAGAACAGTTCTAACCTCTGCCAAAACAGCACAGCTTAGGCCGACATTTAAAGTTTAAAGTTAACCAACCTGCTTCTACGTGAAAAAAAATGGCAGAGATAAACAGACTTACTTAGATTTGGAGGTTCCAGATAAACTTGTGGAAGCCATTGCAGATATGGGTAATCTGTGAGGATGCCTGTGGAGGTGCGGTCTCTCACAGTATGCAAATGATATGTAAATTACCTGTAAACCACACCCTCTTTGTCCCTCCCCTCAGGCCCTCCTCCCTAGACAAAACAGTGACAGAAAGTTGAAACTGAAAACCAGTGACATTGTAAAAATCCTGACAACGTAAAAAAAAACTGTTACTGAAAAAAGTCAGACATCAAGAAATAATGCAAACAAATGTGAAAGTGAAATAAAATAATAGTATTGTGAGATTATTACTTTTTGATGTTTGTGTTTTATATTTCAGTTCAACATTTTTCAGTGCCAATATTTGTTGTTTCAATGCCAATTTTTATTTTCAATACTACAGGTTACTGTCACTGTCCTGGCTCCATACGCTGCCACCCCATTCCTGCATCCGACATTAACTGCTGCTCCATCGCTGCCAAATCCCACTAGACGGTCTTTCCATTCATCAATGCCAGCTTCTTCAAATGCTTTGAAAAAATAAACACAAAAAAAGAGAAGTCAGTTGAGCACCATGCATTAAAATGTAAACATGAAAACAAAGATATTGCATTGCAAAAACAAATCCCTCTGGATTAAGGGAGTTGCAACTGAATCAGTCTCACTTGTCAATTGCTTTGTGCATTCCTATATCATAATGGTATTTTAAGTGAAAACATTTGTGCACATTTAATCTACCATACAACCATTCCGCATTACCTGCATAGATAGCATCCAGGATCCCAGAAGCCATTGCAGATACGTGGTTATAACCATAACACATGGATCTGTGAGGATGCCTGTGGAACTGCAGTCTCTCCCAGTAGCCTATGCAAATTACCTGTAAACCATGCTCTCTTTGTCCCTCCCCTCAGGCCCTCCTCCCTAGCCAAAACAGTGACAGAAAGTTGAAACTGAAAACCAGTGACATTGTAAAAATCAAAAAAAAAAACTGTTACTGAAAAAAGTCAGACATCATGAAAAAATGTAGATTGAAAAACCTATCATAATGCAAACAAATGTCAAAGTGAAATAAAATAATAGTATTGTGAGATTATTACTTTTTGATGTTTGTGTTTTATATTTCAGTTCAACATTTTTCAGTGCCAATATTTGTTGTTTCAATGCCAATTTTTATTTTCAATACTACAGGTTACTGTCACTGTCCTGGCTCCATAGCAGCGCAGCTTCTGAGGGACATCCCATACCTCATCTCCATGCATTGCGTAGCTCATCGCCTGGAGCTGGGTGTGACTAAAGCAATTAAAGAAAATACCAACATGGTCCAGCTTCAGAATACACTGAAGAACCAATATGACCAGTAACACTACTCCCCCAAGGCTCTCAGGGAGCTTCACCAGATGGCTGAGGCCCTGGAGGAAAAGGTACTGAAGCCGTCAAACCTCCATGGTGCCCGATGGCTACCATATGTGCATCGTGCAACAAAGGTAAGTGGTAAATTAACTAGAGCTTTTTCAGCAGATTTTATTAACGAGTAATGCCAAATGGATATTATGTAATGATAATTCTCTTTTTTTGTAGATTGTATGTAATAGTTACTCTGTCCTCCTGGCCCATTGTGAGGACATGGCAAGCATGGAAAGGAGCCCCAAACCATCACCAGAGCAAAACAAGTCACTGGGTATCTCAAGAACCTGCACCATTTAATCTTCCTACCCTTCATGTGTGACACACTTGATCATCTCGCTCTTTTGAGCAAAAAGTCCAAGAGGCAGTGAAGACCAATGGAGAATACAGAGGAGTGCAGTTCCCAGTTCGACATGCAGTTCCGAGCTTGGAAGCAGAACGTGTTGCAGTGATTGGTAAGGAGAAATGTAGTTAGTTTCATTATGTAGATTGGCGCTGTAATTTAATGTAGTGGCAATAGTGTAACTCAAATGATTACGTTTTGATCCAAACAGATGCGACGCCACTCTCCGCCTGCAATCACCAGCCCTGCATGACTCGTCTTCCCTGCCTGTGTTTACTACCTCCTCTGTCACCTGAGAGGATTCCCCCACCAGTCCATTCTGCTAAATTCTCAGATTCAGAAATAAACTGTTAAAACATCGAGCTGTGTTTCTGTCTGCTTCTGGGTTCTATCCACAAATCCAAGGGGAAATCCATCAAACTCCAACCAGAGTTCACCCAAATAACAGTATCAACTCCAGAATTTCATTTAAAACAGATTAGTTAAAATAGCTAAAATCTATTTTGTTCATTATGTGAACGTTGTCTATTATTATCTGTTAACAGACCAAGGTATGTGTAAAGTGTAATGATTGATTACAGAACTAGATTGGCACAGGCATACCCGTGGAGGTCACAAACTGCCTCCTTAAGTTTGTGTATCAGTTTGAGGTTCCCAAAACAACACTGACAGACAATGACAGGGAGTTTATCAATAATGTAAGTGAAGTGTTTGCTGATGTAAATGGCAATGTACAATGGTTTGCTATGGCAAGAGTTACATGGATGCTTGCATGTCTTCTGTAGATCAACACAGAGGTATGCAAAAAGCTGGGGATCAAGAGGAACCTGTGTGCCCCCTACTACCCACAGACGAACGGACTGGTGGAAAAATGTAATGACACCAGAGATGGGGACTCGAGTCTGAGACTCGGACTCGAGTCGCACTTAAGTCGCACAATGCTTTCAATAACTTCGTAAACAGTGGCAGTAAGAGAACAGCTACGTGCAAGGTGTGTGGCACCAAGATAAATGATGCCGGATCAACAACATCAAACTTCATCAGGCATCTCAAAACGCACCCAGATAGGTCAGTCACTCACACGCTAATGTGAAAGAGACGTTACATTTAGCTTATATCGTCACAGGTAACAAGCTAACCATCGCAAAGTGTTGTGCTAATGCTGGGAACAGGCAAATTATATCTTTATAGTTGTAGCCATATGATGTGACAGACTTAGGTTAATATTTCACCAGTAGCAGAAGATTCAGCCCGGTCTCATGGAAGTTCGTGTAAATGTGACGTTATTTGAATCTATTGATACGTGTTCACGGAGACGTTTTTGTTGTTTTTTACGTGGTGGACAACACGAAAATGTGAAGTAATGTATTTCAATGGGAAGCATATTTCGTGCCACAGAACGAAATTGTAGGGAGTAATATAAAAAGCCGAAAATCCGCGTAGGGACGTTGGTCGGGGTGGTGGATGGGTCAAACAACACAGGACTTTCACCCGGCGAAGCGGATCGCGGCCTTCGTTTGGGCGCTTTGTTTCCGGGGATGGCGTCCCTGCGTGTGGCGTTTTGTCCGCGCTGTTACTGTGGGCGCGTTTCCGGCGTTTAAGTCCCTTTCCCGGCGTTTGCAGGCGCACCTTTCTCCGGCGTTTAAGGCCCCTTTCCCCGGCGTTTAAGGCGGCTTTCTTTCCGCGTTTAAGGCCCTTTCCCCGCGCGTTTAAAGGCTACCTTTTGCCGTTTTTCCTAAACCCAACCTCCGCCATCCCGTTATTGTGGGCGTCCCCAGCGGCCGCTTCTCGGGCCTCCGGCTTATGGAGCGTCCTTTTCGGCCGCCTCCCGGCGGGTCCCCAGCGGGCCGCCTCCCGGCGTCCTTTCCCCGAGAAAATAATGTGACATTTACACGTAAAAAATAACGTGACAGTTACACGTAAAAAACGATAAAAACGTCTCCGTGAACACGTATCAATAAATTAAGAATAACGTGGACATTTACACGAACTGCCGTGAGACCGGGTTGGAAGATTAGACTATACAATGTCCTTAGTTGGAGACCCAATGTAAGTTCTGGATGTAACAAAATTAAGCTAGCTCCGTTAAAGCATACATTATATTTTTCCCGTCACAAGTTCACTTCCAGTCTTCGCTGCAGTGCCCACATTTTATTTCAGAAAAAAAAGATAGAAACGTTTAGTATTACTTTAGCTATTTCCCCCATAGAACACTACACATATGTCAGTTTTATGCAGATTTTATTAGTGGCAAGCAAAATAATTTCCCATGTCCATCTACAGGTTTACAGAATTCACCAATGCTAAAAAATGTACTACTGGAGAGGGACAGAGCAGCATTGAGTCATTCATTATTCAGCCAATAGGTGTGCAACCATCAGGGACATCCTAGGCAGAAGGCCATCACTGATTCAATCATTAATGACAAGCCCAGCTTCAGAAATTTTTTGTCAGTGGTAGATGAAAGATATTGTCCAGTAAGTCGGAGCGCCATAACAAGAAGACTGAATGAGCTTGCAACAGACAAAGAGGCCAAGATCAAATCAAAATTAGAGAAAACAGACACTGTGTCTGTTACTGTGGACATCTGGACTGACAGGACCATGTGTGGCTTTTTAGGAGTTACTGCCCACTTCATGGAGCTAGACAGAAGCAACCCAAGACTCCAGTCAGTTCTATTAAGCTGTGAAAGATTCACAGGGTCTCACACTGGTGAGAGGATTAGTGAAAAATTTGAGGAAGTATGTGATAACTTCAACATAAAGCACAAATTAGATTACATTATCTCTGACAACGCTTCGAACATCCCTCTGCTACAAATAGCGAAGACAGTGACCTGGAAAATGGCGACCTGTGGGAGGACGTAAATGAGCATAACCAGGATGATGTGGAATCCATCCAGAGCAGCTGCCGGCAAAAATGACTTCAGTGCTTTGCACATTCGATGCAGCTTGTTGTGCGAGATGGACTTAAAGATGTAAAAGTTCCGAACAGCGCAATGGCAAAGGTGACAAAATTTAGCACTTTACTGCATTCTACTTGTGGCCTAAAAGAGGCATTTCAAGCAGAGTATGAAGCCAACCGTAGCATCCCCTCTGCTGTAGTGACAAGATGGAACAGCACTCTGCGCCTTGTTGAAGCAGTCACTGACTTGGATCTTCAAAGCCTGAATACACTCCTGGACACCAAAGGTCATAAAGACCTGTGTTTATCAGCCAGAGAATGGGGTCAGCTGAAAGAACTTTTGGAAGTTTTGGCCCCATTTCTTCAAGCAACGGACCTCACTCAAGGGGAGAAAGTTGTGACCCTTAGTGCAGGCCTCCCTTGTGTACTGTCACTTAACAGCCATCTCATCAGGATGTTGAATGCTACTCGCCACCTGGTTGGTTTAGTGAAAGCCCTGCAGAAGTCCCTTCAACACCGCTTTAAGGGTATATTTGTGAGTGTGAAAATGGATGATTCCAGTGACGTGGCAGTAGATCTTCCATTTGAGGACATTGTCTACATGATGTCAGCATTACTAGATCCATCATTCTGCCTCTTTTGGCTAGAGCAAGATGTCCAAGCACCAGATGAAGTGAAGAGTGAAGTCAAGGAGATGATAATAGGTAGGTGTACCCACCATTTCCAAACACAAACTATCATACACATCACATTATGCATATTAAAAATGCCAATTATTTAATATATTGTCTTCCTAGATTGATTCACAACATTGACACTGTGTATATCAGTCTCATGATGCTGTAACTAAACATGGTTTTTGATAAACTTACAGACCTGGTCTTGGCTGAGGCTCGGAAAGTGACTGTACCTGAAAGCAGCAGTGGAGACGATGATCAGGAGGAGTCACCACCACCTGCTAAAACTCCACGTCTTTTCTCTGGCTACCGGAAGAAAAGCACCAAGAAAAGTATGGATCATGGCTCATCTGTCCAGGCTGAGATCATCCGCTATATCCAGGTGGCATCTGATGAAGATGAAGTGGACTGTCTTGAGTTCTGGAAAAGACAGTCCAAGGCATTCCCGCGACTCTATCTTGTGGCTATGAGAGTGCTTGCTGTCCCCGCTACCAGTGCACCAGTGGAGAGGATGTTCAGTCATGGAGGGCTTATCATGCGTCCTCACCGTGCCAGGCTTTCGGCAAAGACACTGTCACACTTGGTCTTTTTGAAATGTAACCAGTCTGTTGTTTAAAGACTTTCCAGGATTTAAAGCCGCTAGAGTGTGTTTCCAGAAAGGTCATCTGGCCCATATCCAGGGTTTTGAGAGAGCTAATTTAGAAGATCAAATGGTCTTCTTATTTCAGTTTAAGTGGTAATTGTTTAATTTAAATTTCTTAAATTTTTTTTCAATTTATTTTCAATTTTCTTGTTAAATAGCAATACGGAAAGTATCAGTTCTCACATGTTTGCACCATGGTTGGTGTATTAACCTTTAATACAGATGTTTCCCTCAAACTTTCAACACTGGAAAATGTAATGCATGATGAGGTTGGGCTTTACAGCCAGTTAGTACACAGACAAACATGTATTCTTAGGTGCAGATACCAAAATGTTGAAAAATACAGTCATGAAATTGAAACTGAGTTCTTAATTTGTGTTCCTTCAGATTGCATTGCAGTAGACCCCATTAAGTTATCCTACCACTGATTTTGATACTGTACTGTATGGATGGTTGCTACAGGACATGCTTTAAATTCATAAGATTTAACAATACAGTGTTAGGGACAGATCAGAAGGCCAGAGACTTGAGACTTGACTTGGACTCGTGGCAAAAGACCTGAGACTTGACTTGGCCAAAAAGTGACTTGTGAACATCTCTGAATGACACCATTCAGAAGTAAAATATTATTACCATATAGAAGTAAAATATGATGTGATTGCTACTTATGTCATGACGCCTTGGCATTGAAGTGGGGGGTGGCTTGAGGTTGAAGAGGAAGCACTGGCATTAGACTTTGGGCTGCCCAACCTGTCCGGCTGCTGTCAACTCGACACAGAAAAAGAAAATCAGAAAGATGCGCACTTTAGTAATCATGACAAAACACACACACACACTTATGTAACAGATGTGACCTTTTTGCAGTCTGATGGCTTCTACCAGAGAGTCATGGCCTCTATGGCCTGCGTAGTTATGAGTTTCAGTTTTGTTTTATAGTTCTGTTCAATATCGTTAACATAGCACCTTAACAGTACACTATCACTTTTTCAATGCTCTTAGGAAACTTGTCAAAGACAAGCCCAACAACTGGGATAAATATTTTGATGCTGTTATTTTTACTTAACTTATTTTTTTTTATTCTTACAACCCCCTTCCACCTGATGTTTGGAAGGGAGGCACATTATCCGTGTCAGGTCCCTGAGCATTTTCAAGGTGAAGCATAACATTTACAGACTTTGTCAATGTCCATTGAAACATAATATATACATTTAACAGCTATGATATATAGATGACATATTTACTTTCCACAGATGCAGCACTCCATGGAGAACGATTTCTTGGCTGAAGAGGTGGCCATTGACATCCAGCGCCATGAGGAGATTATGAAGATTGTGGAGGAGAGCACCAAGAAGCAGCAGAACAGAATCAGGGGAAGGACAAGACAGAAGGGTCTTGTGTTACCAGTGGGGTCCCTGGTATGGCGAAGAAATGTGAGGAGCCAGCAGAGGAAAGGGGGTAACTCGACCCAGAGTACTTGGGACCTTTTACGGTGACCAAGGTCAAGGGGAAAAGTGTGGATCGACACAAATGGCTGCACTTTCCCCAAGGTCAGCATCAACCACTTGGAAATGTATGTGGAGGAGGTCCGAAGAGTGCCACAAAGGCTGAAAAGGGCCCCACCCCCTGTTGGCTCCTCAATCCCGATAACAACTCCAGCCCCCATGGATGAGGATGAGGATGAGGGAGAGGATGATGATGAGGATGACGTCTCCCCAACCCCACCCCTGTTAGCACCTCGACCCCTGTTACCTCCCAACCCCACCCCCTGTTGGCTCCTCAAACCATGTTGCCTCCCCAGCCTCCATGGATGAGGATGAGGATGAGGAGGATGACGTCTCCCCCCAGGGCAACCAAACCTCAAACCCTGGGTTCCATGAGCAATGTAGGTGGACTATTGAATTTTGTGAATCTCCTGTATACATATCAGCATATCGAAATAGAAATGAATGCCATGTACTTACAAGTAATTGATATCCTAATGTCATGTTATCAAAAGGCATAACAGATGCCTGGGGAGGGAATAAAGCCTCCTGCTGTCCCGCATGGGCCCATATAAAGTGTTTTATTGGAACATCACAAGAACTGCGCTGGGACAACAGTTGGAGAGTGAGGTAAGCTGTGTTAATGGTTGCACTTCAAGGAAAATCTGAAATGTACTATAGTAATATTGAAATAAAGTTATTAATTAATACTTACATAATTCATACGTCACATAACTTACAATTATTTCCCAACCCTGTACTTGCACTTCAGGTGATCAACGCACTGATGTCCAAGATGGTAGCAGAGAAAAACAAGGTGGGAGGGAAGGCCCTTTTCATCAATTCTTTTGAAATGACTGGGATCTGGGAAGGAAAGGGGTCAAGATTCAAGGTAGGCAGAGTTGAGGTTCTGTAAAAAGACTCCAACTTTGATGATGTCATGTAAGTGATTCTGTAAATGGTCCTGGTCTTTTGTAGTGTGATCCCATCAAACACGACCTAATTATGGGTGCTGTCCATGAGCCAGGCCACTGGATATTAACTGTAAGTGCAAGTACTTGGTCTTGCACTTACACATGGTCCAAAGGGGGCCGACTCAAAATTACAGAGGAAACCCAACATATTTTTCAGACCTTTATTCAGACAAAATATGTTGAAGCATATGTGAATTTCTGATTCTTTAGGTGATCTTTCCCAAGGAAAGACACAGTATTGTGGTGGACCCCCTGGGCAATGATGAATGCAAGGTCCAACGATGTTTGGAGTCTGTTGGAACATTCCGATCTCCCGTTTGAACCGGTAGGTTGTTTGTCGATGAAAATAAACTGTTACATTTACTGCATTCGAATTTCAGTAAATAGATCTGTAGTCGAATTTCAGTTAGTAGTTAATTTCTTTAGTAGCCCGTTTATGTCTTTAGTCCTCTATGAGCTTACATTATTTGCATAAGTGCCTCGTCAATGTGTCAGTACAGCTCAGTACAGTCATAGACTCCAATACATTAGCGCCCTCTAGAGTCACAAAATTTGACAGGTCACAGAATTTGGTGCAACACCCCCATAGACTTAAGGCTAAATGGCAGCATTCAGACAGTTACACAACATAATCTTCATTATCTGCTCTACTTACCACTGTCTTGCTTTGTTTTCTCATCATTCTTTTTCTCTTCCCTTTTTCACTCCCAGAAGGATAATTCATCTTCGTTTGACTTGAAGGACAATTCCGGCGCAAAATGAACCTAGGGGTTAATAATAGATGTGTACCCACTCAATCGTTGTCTGGGATATGTTTTCATGCTATTGAAATGTGTTGTAGCTTGAAAGAAGCTAGTGCGGGCCACTGATTACAACTGAGCTTACAATGCTAGTATTCAGGGCACAAGGAAAGTAAAAACAGATCGCTATTTTGTACCACTAAAATTCACCAGACTTAAACGGTAGCATAATGAGGGTCCCTAAATGTTAACCGAAGCATTTGTAAGCTAATCAGCGGTCCGCGCTAGCCATGGGCGTAAATCTGATATAACAGTACCCCCCTACTGTTAGAAACAATAAACATAAAATTTCTGAAGAGCAATTTTGAAGGGGACACAATTAATACAGCCTCAATTATACTCGTAGAGGACATGTATACACAGAGGAAAGCCTTAACATTATCATTAGTGTAGCATGGAGACTGTACCATTATCCTTCTTTTCAGTGTTTCTCGTGATTCAATGAAAAAGCTGACTAAATTTACCAAAATATTCTTCTTTAAAACCATGTATTTATGTTTAAGTTGTTTACAATCAAGCCACAAATATACCTTAAAACATAATGACTTATTTTGAAAAGGTGTCCCCATATAAAAGCAATACAATGCTTTTGTACACTTGTTAAATTAGCTGATCATAATGTAAATTAGTGAGCCACTGGTAAAGCTCATCTGCTGACCCTGACAGCACACACCTCCAAAAATATGAACTAAGCTCAACACATACCTGAGACTCTCCACCTGACTGTCCCTGGTCTCCCTGAGACTCTCCACCTGACTGTCCCTGGTCTCCCTGTCCCTCTGTCCCTGTTCTTTCTGTCTCCTTTGCCTGTGACATAGGCCTAGTGACGTTAGTATTTCCATAAGCACCCATTCTTATAAAGATGTTACCAAATTGTCTTGATATGAGGACTTATTGTACTTACTTGGCGTTTTGGTGTAGGCCTACTGAAAAATGATCTTATGCCTGTTTTTCTTTTTCTCTGTCATTTTCTCTGGACAACAACACAAATCTTTAGCTAACGTCAGGGTTAGGTTATGGGTTAGGTTCATAGATTCACCACACGGTCATATTATAATAATAAAATGATCTTGCGTCCTCCACATAAATATTAGGTTTCGTCTGGGACAGAGGATATACTTAACTGATCAGCCACTTAACTTCATATGGAGCAAAACACAACTGTAGATCTTCAATATTAACCCTAATATCAGTTCACAAACATAACCTTAGGCTTATAGCCATGATAACGTTAGTTGTAGTGGGTGCATTTCTATCCAACAACCTATTAAACAAGCTAGGTAACGTTACATTATATTACACTAACATAGCAAACTTTTTGTCATAATTAATTAATTAATTACTCAGCATCATTTCTATTTGAGAAAAGAAAAACTTCATCCGATGTTTCATGTTAATAAAATAGCCTTGAAGCGCCTACTTACTACGTTCCTGTCACTATCGATCTGACTGTGAGTCAGTGCAGAGCCTAACTTATAGCAGGCAGTGTACAAAACCACTGTGAGGCAAGGGAGGGGGGACTGAAAAAATCTAAGTTTATGATCAGCTTAAAACCATGGCAAAAAAATAAAACAGTAAACATGTAACAAGTGGCTGCAGCAAAGGTACCATTAATATATTTACAGTGTAACGATACTATTGTCCCGGTATCCATGGGATGGGGGAAGGATCGGGATACGGGTCCCATCCAGGGCGCCGTAAACTTGTGGCACAAGGAGCATAGTGGAGTTACGGTGCGCTATAGCCTGTGCCTCAGCCACGTTGGGTAAATTGATAAATTGGTTCAACAGCTTGAATCATATGGCCCTCCACACCGTGTATACACATCGGTGAACGGTTGTCTCGCTGACACCAAATGTCTCTGCCACAACCCTGTATTTTGCACAGGTGGCCAACTTGTACAATGCGACCTCTCTCCATTTAGCCAAAGAACTTGGCTTCTAAACTCTTTAATTTAGCAAGGCGGTTTGCAATCTACAACCATGCGTAACGTCAACTTCTGACCAAACTACGCTTTGTGTCGTCTAGTTTAGTCGCTCTAAACCAGTTCAGTTCAGTTTAATTTTATTTATATAGCACATTTAAAAACAACAATTTTCTTTTTTGCAACATTATAAAAGTTTGCTTAAATTTGCATGTATGCATGAATGAATCAATAGTGAGTGGAGGATTGTGTGGTAAAAAAGAAAACAAGGAATAACAATAGGGAGTTTGGCGCATACAGTAGGAAACAGTGTTTCCCTCTTCTCTCGCCCCAAAGTGGAACATGTGGGGTGCACTGTTATACTGGAAACAACAAGCCCAGAGGCCTCATGTATAAATGTTGCGTACGCACGAAAAGCTTTCATACGCTGGTTTTCACACTTTGTGATGTATAAAAAATTAACTTGATGTGAGAATGTACGGGCCGTCATGCAAACTGTTGAGCTGTCGTTAGAATGTGCGGGCCGTCCGCAAAGTCTTTTCTGGCTCTGTAACGTGGCGAATTCTAACTGAAAAGTGCCGAAAATCACTAAACATTACAAAATAAAGTTTCCACTAAAGTTACTGGCATACGTCTGTGACGTTGTCTATGAAATATATATCCGCTGATACTCCATAAAAGTTTGATCATATTATGTGGAAATTGTTTGACATCTTTCACACTATCAACTGTTTAATTTGCGGGCTACTGAATCTCTGTTAAACATGAGGACGGGAAATAAATGATAAATCCACTTAGGAAATACTTTAAGTCATTCTCTGAAAATGCAATAGTGTCTGTGAGTCTTTAGTTGCTGAGGCTTAGACATCCATGGGGCACAGGAGGCGGGGTGCACGGATCCATCTCCCCAGGAACAAACGCTGTGTCGGGGGGGCAAACTCATGTGATGCGTAATTGATCCTGTGGATGATTTGTAGGCTATTAAGTGAACAAGGTGTACCGGGTCCACCAAACACTGGGCCGTCTTGACTGTCTTAATTCTGCACATATTTCTGTTACTGTAGTCCTATTTACTATTTCATTATTTCATCCATGCGTGGCGCAGCGGATCCGTGCGCACTGTCACCTGCTGTGGAGACGCTGGCCTCACTAACCTCTCCTCCTCTGAGTCAGATCTTCCTTGCGCTGGCCTCAGTTTCACTGAGCCTACTAACATGTAGAAAATTAACGGCATTACATCAGTGAGTTCAACTGCTTGTAGTGTGTAATTTGGACTGACACTGAGTTGCATGTTGTTCTGTAACTGGTGTGGCCGCTATTCTCTTTTTTTTATTTCTGCCATGGTTCGGTG
This sequence comes from Perca fluviatilis, assembly GCF_010015445.1. Classification (NCBI taxonomy): domain Eukaryota; kingdom Metazoa; phylum Chordata; class Actinopteri; order Perciformes; family Percidae; genus Perca; species Perca fluviatilis. The sequence continues at coordinate 34,498,521 of NC_053115.1, forward strand.
CATTCACCGCTCGGTCACCATTTGCCACTCTGGGCATTTTCTTTAATTGCTTATCTGAGATGACAAACCTCCAAACAGAACATTTCTTTCTCACCTCCACCTCCGCGATCAGCACCTCAACTTCAGTCAGTGAAGTTTTTTTTTTTTTCGTCTGCAGCGGGATAACCCGTTTGTGAATGACGTCGGGGGCGCATTTATAGTAATTAATTTCCAATATAATTTCCATATTCATTTATGGGAGGAGACAAGGCGGGGTCGGTCACTCATTCGTGTGCGCTCAATTTCACGTTGATTGTGATGTATAAAGGAAAGGTGCGCAGGACCTGGCGTACGACCGGTTTTATACATGGGAATATTTCTGTGCGTAGGTACTTTTCAAGTTTTGGCCGTACGCCATCTTCTGGTATGAAAGCTGCGCAGTCTTTTATACATGAGGCCCCAGGTGTTTCCCATAAAAGATGACGGACCACACCTACTGGCATCTGCAGCATAGAACACATACAGACAACCCAGCAGCCAAAAGGGATGTCAAATAAGGCCAAAACATTATAGACAAAACACCAACGTGTGCATGAACAGTGAGGAGAATATGAACACACTTTCCTATTAACACACATTTTTAACTGAATTAGTATTACTTAATGTTAATTAGTATTTGACATTATTACATGTTAATGTTCAACATGTTTAAATAAGCAGCATGTAAGGATACAAGTCCTTTAACTCACTCCCCAACTCACTCTTTAGCAGGCCCCCTGCTATTCAATGGCCTTCCTTCACCACCACGCTCCTTTCTGTAGCCTTATACGCACGCCTTGGTAATATGGGTGTAAAGATGCATCGTGAATCAATAAAAAATTTATTCAAATGTGTAACAAATGTAACGATTACAACCGGTTGAGATAAAAAATTATTTGTGATGCAATTTTTATATAGCCTAGAGCGTGATACTAGTTATCATACAGCAGGTAACTTTAGCTGGCTTAAACACGGTTAAAATGCTGACAGCTAAACGGTATAAAGTGTGACTGTATTTCACTGGAAAGGTTTCCAACACCGAGACGTCCAACAGTCTGCAGCTAAAGACACAGAGGAGACTAGCTGCACTTTGACACAGCGTAGACACTGCTGCTATCGGTTAAACAACAGAGACGGGACTTAGTGTTACGTTTGAGTATGGCGCAGTAAGCTTGTGTTGTGTTCAGTGTTGTTGTAAAATACTCTTCTGCCATCTAAGTGTTTCTTCTTTTTGTCGTTTAACAGCAAATGACTGGTGAAAAAAGTTTTTATAAGTTATTGTTATTACATTTAAATAAATCATTTAAATTTAACCATATGGCCTTATGGTTTATTTTTTGTTATTTAAGATAAAATACTATTTCAGTTGCACTTTTGATAAGAAGACACATCTGCTGTTCTGGACTGTTTAAATAAATAAAGGAATATTTTTCAGTCATTTCATTGTGTTAAAAAAATCGTGAGACCTATTTGGTAATATATGCCTTCAAATGTATTTGTGTATGCACTTCACTAGGCTACACACATTTAGGGCATGATAATTAACTTTTTTGCTCACCAGCCACAGTGGCTAGTAGTTTTCTAAAGTTACATTTTATTTTAAAAAATTTGACTGTGCTGTATTACAATTTACTTGGAAGAACTAGATTTACAACCCTTTAAATGTAAATGAAAACCTAAATCCTGATAGCATCAAATGTAGGCTCTAACCCTGCAGTGAAGAAATATTCAGCTGTGATGAAGTTGTGTAAAGCTCCTTGTTCTCATAAAGACAGAAAATCAAAGAGTATCTTATTGCCTAAGTGGTGCATGGGGGGAAGAGGATGAATTGAAAGTGGTCAGGAGAAAAGAATCAGCAGCTGGAACGCACCCTCGGTGACGAGAAGCAGAGCACACGGAGCAAAAGTCGTCTGTCCTGCTGCGCGCGCTCTCGACTTCTTTGACAACATTCTTGTCATAATGTTTTTTGCTACAAACCCAACCGTGACCTTGGCTGCAGCCGCCATATGGTTTTGTGTGCGGGATTAGATGACTGTCGGGGTGGCACAGTACTCCAGCGACTGAGTTACAATAATATGTTTATTAGGGGTGGTACGGTTCACAAAACCCACGGTTCGGTTCGTATCACGGTTTTAGGGTGACGGTTTTCAGTTCTGTACGGTTGTTGTTGTTGTTGTTATTTTTTTCTATCTTCAACACTCCAGAAATATACTTCAGCATATGATATATAGCTTAATTATCCACAATGTAGGACACAGTATTAAAACATAGTTCTATCTTGTAATCATGCACAAACGGAATTTGACTTTAAGCACATTATTGGGACCATCTCTGAGGAAAGCTAGCTGAGATTTTGATACAGCAAGAGGGAAGACAATGATGATTTCAACAAGCTTTTCATTTATTTGGCAAAAAAATTAGTGTGTATCGCCATTTACAGGAACATATGTGCCCTTTTTAGCACATGAAGATTGAAATATTACAGAATAACAATTGAAATAACTTGCATTTATCAAACTAACAATTTCAGTGTAGCTCTTACAAAAATACAGGTGACGTGACCTGCAGCACTCCACACATCACCGTTGAGCGGTCGGCTCGCCGCCTCTCAAAATCTGACGAAAATCTTTTAAACTGACCTTTGTCGATCTGAAATGAAGACAGATTCAGCAACTGCATGGTCTATTTCTCGCTTAAAATGTTTTCAGAAACACGTTTCGGTGAACTATTTTCGTAAAATATGAGATTGTATTCACAACGAGACGCCATTAGAGTCTGTTTCGAAATTCGAGAGCAGCCAGCCCCACGTGACGTCCAATCATTTGCCATGTGTTGCGTTTGTCACGCTCATCCCACTTGTCATTTACGGTAAGTGTTTTCACATAGGTGTTGAAAGAGGGCACAACGGCAGTAAGTGGTTTGTGCACATTAGAAGCGTATTGACGAACCGCGCTACGCACACACGTTCCGAACCGAGACAAGCGAACCGTACGGTTCGGATGTTTTTTCATGAACCATACCACCCCTAATGTTTATCCAAAACAATTATCCATGTTAAGAAGCAAACTTTCAACTCTGTTTTCTCAGCGTTGAGCTGTTGTGTGAGAGACGCAGTTATGCAGGTGTTTTAGGGTGCGTACCTACTCACCACAGGAGGTGGAGGTACGCTATAAGAAGTAAGGGTACTCATGTGGACAAACATCAGAAGTGCCTGTACTCAGTACTGGTGAGTACCTGCACTTCTGATCCCATTGATTATTATTACTCTAAGTAAAGACAGGTCAATAGTGGTATGACAAAAAATTTGTATCACGGTATTTTTAAGATTCTGGCGGTTTCACGATTTATCACGGTATTTTCTTTTTGCTTGACTGGACCTTTGTATAGGTTTATAATGTCACGAATCCCGCCTCCTGAGTCTGTTTTCTGCCTGAAGTCTGTGCTGGAGTCTGTTTTCCTAGGTTTCCTGAATGCACCCAGTCTGGTTGCCTGGCGACGACATCAGGCAGGAGTTCACCCAATCACCCACACCTGCAACTCATCAGCTATCAGCACACCTGGTCCTGATCATCACCTCCACACTTCATAAGCTCTGACCTGACATCCATTCCCTGCCAGAGCGTTAGCCACTAACAGTATGTTGTGCCTGCGTTTAAGCCTCTGTTTTCTGAGCGTTAGTTTAGCTGCTGTGTTATTCCTGATTGCTGTGAACTTATCTTCTTTTCTACTGTCTGCAGTTACTCTCCCGGACTCTACACTCCACCTCTGCCTGGTTGTCAGTGGCTTCAGAAACGACGTTGGAGCTGTTCATTCCCTCCCACCTACTCACCTCCGCTGCCTGCTCCGACACCTGGATTCCTCTGCTTCCACATGCAAATCACTGAATAAATACTCACCTTCATTCAACTCACCTTGTCCTGGTCTGCTTCTGGGTTCCGCTTTAGAAAATCCTGACATATAATGGCTTATTCTACTAAAACATTTCAATGTCATGCTTACTAAAAGCTTTGAGGTTACGTTTAAGGGTTTGCTTGGCTCCACAACATTATACAATAACGTTATATGAAGGAGAATGCATGAAACTGTTACAGAATCTAAACTATTTTTATTGTATAATATATATTGTAATACACATACAAACAACTTTAACATTGCTTCCTTTTCAAAACAAAATAGTTGTAAGATTGCTGTATAAACACTACCTGACCCCTAACGTTATGTTGTTGTAGAAAAGTGGGCAACTGAACTTCAATGTCAGCTTGATTCGGTGTTGTTTGAATCACATTAGTAGTTTGGCGGAAGTATTTCAGCAAGGCAAGGCATCTTAAATCAGGTGTTTTTAATCAGTGCTCTGGGACCGTAGGTGGATTGTCATTGTGTTCATATTGCTACTCCGCTGCATGCTGGAGGTGACATGTCTTTAACGTTAGCCTGGCCAAGTAACGTTAGCACAGCCGAATAACGTTAGCGCAACTAGCATGACTGGCAACAACAGTGGCTGAATTAAGTCCGATTTGCTTTTTTAAACAAAAAACTTTGGAACAGCAGACCCTCTCTTGAGCGCACATTCTCATCCTCTATCTTTCTTCTCCGTTCTTGAATGTGCATTAGCGACCGGAGCGAGCAGCTTTAATGTTACCCAGCATGCCATTTGGCACACTGCCAAATCACATTTGTAAATGTACAATTATTGGTGTTACAAATTGATTGTCACAAACTGTTGTGTGCTATGGTGTTTTGTCCTGTTAAAGAGAGTTAGTTGTGGGTTATTAATTGTTGTGTTATAAAGTTACTACCATGAGTGAGAAGTGTACACAGCTAACGGATCCCGTTCTCAATTCACTCACAGTTTGCTTTGACCGTATCGCTCAATGTATATGAAAAATTCATATAATTAGTGAAATTAATACCGGTATTCGGTATACCGCCCAGCACTAGTCACTAGAAATTAGTTAAATGGAAGCATCCACAGAGATTTGAATCTCACTAATGAGATGTTTCAAAGCAACCTGCTTTTATTTTGAAATATTAATATATGTTTCACACAGGGAGATTTCATGCCCTACTTCTCTTCCTTCCATCTCCTTTGTGTGTGTGTGTGTGTGTGTGTGTGTGTGTGTGTGTGCGCGCGTGTGCGTGAAAGTTTGTGCAAGTATTTTCCATATTAGAAAACAAAACCCTGTCTATGCATTGACATTCATGAGGAAAATCTTCTTGAAGCTCCATCAGACATGTGGCAACCATTGTAAACATGGCCTAGATCTCTAGGAGTGTGTATGTGTGTTAGTGTCTGGTTTCTATTTGGGGCTATGTTTTGACCAAACCAAGCATGACCGCGTGTGGATCTGTGGGACCTCCAGAGCAGCAGGGGTGAAAGGACCTTTGCAACTTGGTGAAAAATAAATCACTGTCAACAGGAGACCATAGAGTTGTTCAATGAATTTGAATTATCACTATTTCCTTCACTGTGTACTGTATGCTGAAGATGATTTAGTTATTTAGTATGGTATTTTGGTTACTGCTCCATTATCCAGTGTCAATCATGCAATTTTGATTTGTTACAGGAAATGGTACGAGGTACAAAACCAGTAAATTCAGCACCTTCAAATTGTAAATTTATCATAAACCAGAATGTGGCTGTCGGTACACAGAAAATAGAGAAGAGTCACCCGGTTTATGACTTTCCGCTATAAATTTACACAGGCACAGAGGCCACCCAGCTCACCGTCTAAAGCCAGTAGGACTCCCAACAGAGAAGTGGCAGTTGGTGTTTAATTCCTCCACGCTTGCCTCTGTGCCCCTCTGATGTAGAGCTGGAGATGGATGCAGAGATGGACTTGCTTGTCAATGTAGTCGGATTGTAGCCAAAGGTCGTAGCTGATAGCCATCTCCACCTTGCCCTCTGTGATTACTCTGATGTTCACATTTGAAAACTTGGAGCAAGCTGGCTAGCTAGCCCAGGCCAGCAGAGTCAGCAAGAGACTGACAAGTTGATTTCCCTGAACTGATGAACAACTTATAGCCACATGTTATCACTGTCCAACATCTCGGACATAAAGCACAACTACTCTAACTTTAAAGTGATGGTTCGGAGTAATTCACCCTAGGGTCCTTTGCACCATGACCTCGAGCCAAACACCCCCCCAGAAGCTTTTTCACGCTGGCTCTAATTGGGAGGTTAAGAGAAGTAGCGTTATCAAGCTGAATGCTTGGCGCGAAGGGGCTATGGACCCCTTGTATCTCGTAATACGTTACTCCACTAATAATGCCGAAATGATACCAAACATCTACAAGTAGTACAAATAGGTTATGCTCTCATAAAATGATGGATTGGAAAGTTTGTAAGTACACCAGAAGTTTATGTAAATAACACTTGCCTTCTGGCTTCTGCTCTCTGCTGTTGTTGCTGCTGTAAGACGAGTGCTTAGGGCCGTCTACAAATTACAACACCGAAAAGAGATGCAACAAAAATTGCAATTAAATTTATTAATTTAATTTATTTTTTTAAGTAAGTGCTGTAGTATAACTAGCAGGAGACAAGTACTAATTGAGGTAAGTTTGGAGACATTACCTTATTTAATCATTGAATTAATACATATTTTTGTTGTAACTCTTTTCGGTGTAGTAATTTGTAGACGGCCCTAAGCACTCGTCTAACTGCAGGTAGCAGCAGCAGCAGCAACAAAGAGCTGAAGAGAGCAGGCAAGTGTTCATAAACTTCTGGTGTACTGACAAACTTTCCAATCCATCGTTTTATGAGAGCATAACCTATTTGTACTACTTGTAGACGTTTGGTATCATTTCGGGCATTATTAGTGGGGTAACTTACAAGATACAAACGTGGGTCCATTAGCCCCTGCGCTAAGCTATTCAGCTGATAACGCTACTCTAGCTAACTCTCCCAATGTTAGACCCAGGTGAAAAAAGCTTCTGGGAGGGTGTTTGGCTCGAGGTCATGGTGCAAAGGACCCTAGGGTGAATTACTCCGAACCATCACTTTAACTCGAGGAATCTGTGTGTCTCCAGCATGCGCAGTATAGCAGCGGGGGCAGGGAGTTGCTACACCAACAGAGAGCCCAAGCATGTCTTCGCACTGGCTCCACTGGCTCCCAGGGACTGCACATGATGACGGTCGCTCTAAACCGGAGCATCTTCACCTCTCTAACAGTTTCTCCCTACTCAGTGATACACCCGCTGAGAAGCCAATTCTGGTTATTGGGAGCTCTATACTGCGACATGTGAAGCCGGCGGCCCCAGCGGCTGCGGTCATATGTGTCCCCGGGGCTAGAGCGGGCGATATAGAATCCCATCTAAAGCTGCTGGCTAAAAAGAACCGTAAATACAGTAAGATCATAGGTGGTAATGGTCGTAAATCGGAGACCACTAAAATTAATGTTGAGTCACTTTGTGCATACGCAAAGACAATGTCGGACTCAGTAGTTTTCTCTGGACCCCTGCCAAACCTGACCAATGATGAAATGTACAGCCGCACGTCATCATTCCACCGCTGGTTGTCGGGGTGGTGCCCAGCTAATGATGTGGGCTATGTGAATAACTGGAGGCCGTTCTGGGGAAATCCTGGTCTGATTAGGAGAGACGGCATTCATCCCACCTGGGACGGAGCCACTCTCCTATTCAAAAAATCTGACCGAGTCTATTATCGGTCATAAACCATGACAACCCAAGTTTGATATTAGTAATCGGAGGTGCAGTGCAATGCGCCCCTCTGTGCTTCCATTGGAGCAGTCGCCCACTCATAGTCTAATAAGCACGGTGTCTGTCCCCCGGCTCGGATCGGTTAACCCCTCAACGTTCCGACGGCCCGTGGGCGGGCCGTCGGCGTCTTTTTAACACGTGATGCTATGTATACAACTCCTATTTTTAAGTAGTTACTCATGCAACACATCCTTGGAAAGCTACAACTCTTGTGATTTCACTGATACAAACTATTTCAAGACACGATAACAACAGCAGGTACAATCATCGCCTATGTCTGAGTAACAAACAACTACAAAATTTAGGTAACTCACCTTTGAAGCCTCATTGTAATCCACAGATCCATAATATTCTAACAAAAACGGTCTTGTTACATTCCAGACAATCAAATCCACTAAACAATTTAGTCCAAACATATTATGACATTAAAATATATCCACGGACAGCTGTTTTTAAATTTCAAATTTTGCGGCAGTTATTTAATATTTTACTGTATTTCCTGGAGTAAATCTTGTTTGCAAATATTTTTTTGCCGGTATCTACTATCAAAATGGCCCCTGCACTCTGACCTTTTGATTGACACCTCACTTGAACCAATAGGACCTTCCTGGTCTCGTCTACAGCCTAGAATAGCCAACGAGTGCCTGCGGTGAAAGAAGGTGCACGCCCTTTTATTTTGTGCCAATCGCAACCGGTTGTGCCGATGACTGACGTTTTGTATAGCCACTGAACTTTTTAATATGGAGAACTGATGCTTTCGCGGGTAGTACAGTTTTATATATCTCAATGAGTACAATCCTAAACATTATCTGTGTAGTGCAAACACCGGCAAAAACACGCCACCCCACCACTTTCTGCATCCTAAACCAAAACAAACGAGAAGTTGAGAATGGCGAAAATTAGCAAGTCAAGAAGATATGGGATATACCCTCCAAGAAGCAATGGAGGAATGTACTCGGCAACGTGAAAGCGACAAGTCAGAGGAGGAAATGTCTGAGAAAGACAGTGAAATGTCTTGCATCGACTCCGTGGCAGAGGACATGGTCCTAGAGGGAGGAGACCTTACTCTTGACAAGTGAGTATTTTACGTATATAACGTTACTGTATATTTAGACAGGCTGTGACCTGGAGCTCACCGTCTGCTTCAGTTTGACTGTTGAAGAGTGTTTAGATGATTTCAATGTTTACTAATTTAGAGAATGGATAGTTCGCTAAGCTAACCTTAGCTTGCTAATTTCACCAAGCTATCATGCTAACGTTACACTAAATGAGCCAGACAAAGTTGTCTCTCATCTAAAGGTAACCCTGCTCTCTACTCTGCTCGCTGAGAGCTCCACAGCTAATGTTACACATTTATGTTGCACCACATTTACTGCAAGAAGTGTTGCAAAAGAAAACGTTTGAGTAAATACTGCATTACAAGTTTGCACCTTTTATTGTATTTATGTAAATATCTATGGTAATATCTACACATTTGTTAATATTTTTCGGTGGCTTCGCATTCAGAACATTAGTTGTAATTACTGTTATTTCTTTATTTTCACATTATAGGAAATGTGATGTAGATATGGATTGGGAGCCAGCTACATCTGCACCAGTGAGCAAGTGGCCACATGGAGTGGAGCAGCAGGACAGTTCCAGACATCACACCACCACAGCCCACCTTCAGACCCAGAAATGTCCCAGGACCCCAGCTCATACGTACTGCTACGTACACAGCCCTACAGTTGTTTCAACTCTTTTTTTACCAACTCTGTTTTGAAGACAATACTTCAAAAACACCAACAACTGTGGCTCAACACATCATTCAACACCCTCTATCCCATGGATTGATCTGACATTGCAGGACATGTTTGCATTCATGTCTTTAATTGTTTACATGGGTGTAGTCAAATGCTTTTCTTTCACTGATTACTGGCGTGGGGGTCATCTTTATAGCTTGCCGTTCCCGAGACTGTTAATGACTGGTAAAAAGTTCCTCAGGATCTCCCAGTCCCTTCACCTCAGCAGCTCTGTGATGCTGCTAATGATGAAAGGAGAGGCACAGGAGCCTACGACCGTCTTGGTAAGATAAAGCCGCTCTACGAGGAGATGAGGGACTCCTGCAGAAGAAACTATCACCCTGGCCAGGAAATCGCCATTGATGAGCGAATGGTTGCCTCAAAAGCCTGCACTGGTCTGAAACAGTATATGAAAAACAAGCCTGTTCGCTGGGGTTATAAACTCTTTGTTCTGGCAGACTCCAGGAACGGTTATACATGGGACTTTTTTGTTTATGAGCGCAGAGAGAGGGAGAGATGGTGTAGTCTCATGTCATATGATCGTTAACAAATTTAACACATCAGCAGAGCTGCTCATTTTCCATACAGGTTTATTTAGTGGCTTGACGGTTAACAGTGAAGTATGGATTTGATTTGCTGGGTTCCTGCAATTTATAGATATATATGTGTATGTAGATATGTAAAAAGTTATATAGTAGTACCCGGAATACTTTTTCAGCATAGCACTTGTTTTACTTTGTTGACCATTTTTACCAACGGTTCCTTTATGGGTCTTCAAATGTCCTTTGTGCTTTGTCACTTGCGATTTTTACAATCTCTGGCATGTTGCCAATAACCTGTAAATATATGTGGATTTAGATGTGTAAATAGTTATATAGTAATGCTTTTTTGCACTACTTTTTCACCATAGCACTTATTTGACATTTTTTACCAAAAGGTCATTTTTGTTTCTTCAAACGTTCTTTGTGCTTTGTCTCATGTAGCAGATAACCTGTAAATACATAATTGTAAATATGTGTATTTAGATATGTTAATAGCTGTAAATATTTTGTTTATACACTTTTATACACTACTTTTCCACCTTACCACTTGTTTTGACTTTTTTTACACACAAAGTTACAAAACTGCAATTTATTGTGTTTATGCTTCTGTTACTCTTTGTCAGAAATACTGACAGTGATTCTGGATATGAGATAGGATAGCTCTTAATGTAACCTTTCAATAGAGCCCTGAATGATAACTGTAATGTCAAATGTTCATGGGTAGCAGTCTTTTTAGTCTAGGTATGTGACCATCATTACCAAGGATCCTTTTAGGGTCACCAAAATGGCCGTTTTTGTAAACGCCTAGACATATACCCTTACAAAAACGGGTGTAAAATATTCATTTTATGAGATATTGATATGAAATTTCAACTGGGACTATGTAAGCCTTCGTGCTATAGCCCCATTGTGTTTTCAGACTAATAGGTGCCAGCAAAAGTCATCTACAGGCATTTTGCTATAAAAAATAATGCAGACGGACATAAAAAAAATATTTTCCAGTATATTCAAACTTCTATTACTCAAAGCCAATAGCACTTACAGTAATTCTAACTGTTGGGAAAGAAGCCTCAGAGTGTTACCTTTCAAATGAAACCATAAACATGCATGTAGAACAAATGGTTCAAGAACAGCTTCCAATTTACTATGGGTATGCCTTGGATAGGCGTTTTTGGCAAATTTTACAGGAGTGTTAAGGGGTAAAATCAAAGGTAAACAAAAGATGCGCTATACTTAACAATTTGAATTAAAACGACTGCAACAAAATAGGAAAATTAGATGTGGACTATTAAAGGGGTGATAGAATGCAAAACTGATTTTACCTTGTCATAGTTGAATAATGACAGTTTAGTGGGTAACTAGGACATGCATAGAACCTCTAAATCCCATTGACACCTCTTTTTTCTGCAAATCTCACTATTTGAAACTGCCTCTGAAAACGGGCGAATCTCAACGAGCCCCATAGTTGACGTCAACTATTGCGGCTCCTCCTCATTTGGCTCTAGTCTGTGTTTGTCACGCCCCAACATTTGCATAGGCTACACAACTGACCTGAGATCAGTTAGTCTTCTGAATCTAGGTCGTGCAGATCTCAGAAATTGTATACATTGTTAATATGCTATTTTACCATTAAATTCACTTCTGAGACTTTTTTATGCAAGAATGTAGAGGTCAAATATGGGCCGTTTTACGAAAATTGATGTCTAATTGCAAATTTTGTCCGACTGTGTGTCGGACTTCAGAGGCCGGTGCTGCCTGTGTTGCTGCCTCGCCGCCCGGCCTGCCTCCCTTCACAGACCCCGGCCTGCTGTGAGCTTGATTGAGCTCCGCTACGTCTGGCAAAGTCTACCTGCGCAAAGTCACCGTTTTGGGCTAATGAACTACGAAACGCCGCTGCTCTGACAGAGCTCCAGGGCCTGCAACTCCCCTCTTCCTGCTAGCTAAATGCCCGGTGTATGTGAGTGAAAGCGCGGTCAGCAAGCTTGTTACGCCAGCATTCTCTTACCACAGGTTCCAGTTACTCTTTTAATGTGTGTAATTATAATGTGTTGAGTTATTTAAACAAATGATTGGGGAAATAAACGCCACTTGTCCGTGAGTCTCATTGATAGAGCCTGCGGCTGGATGGAGCTCTTTCAATGAGAGCTAGCTAGCCTCCTCTTAGAATTCCTCTGGAATTCACAAAAATTCATTAACTTGAAATCAGACACGGTTGTTAGCTTGACGAAAGCTAAAAAAAAAGTTTGACGAAATTCAAACTGTAAATATACTCGAATTACGACCAAAAATGAAGCTAACTAGCCGCAATCTGTACACATAGGATTGAAGGGACAGTCGCAGCTAACGAAACCCTTAGTGTAGAAAGTACAGATAATTGCGTGAAAATGTAAGGAGTAGAAGTAAAAAGTATGCTGTAAAATAATTACTCCAGTAAAGTATAGATACCCAAAATTTCTACTTAAGCGTAACGGTGCGTATTGTATTTGTGCGCGATTTGACACCTCTGGTTGCTACTAGGGGGCGCTATGACTTTAAGTAAATATTGGCCGTTATTTGTCCGGTTGCAGGGTTGGACTCTTATGAATCCTGAAAAGTTTCGAGGTAATTCGGACAACATACACTCGAGTTACACCCAACTCCCTGTTTCGCGGCGAACGCAACAAAATGGCGCCCCCCCCCACCGCCCTATGACGAAAAGTTTTCTCTTTTAACAACTTTTCATCTTTAACGTCTTAAGATGGCACAGACCGAGTTTGAAGTTGATCGGATGAAATCTCTAGGAGGAGTTCGTAAAGTACGACATGTGGAAATGGCCAAAATCGCACTAATTTCGAACTTTGAAATCAAAATGGTGGACTTCCTGTTGGGTTTAGGGTATGGCTCTAATGACGTTTTTGTACATCTTGACATGTTACATCTAACAAGTTCGTCAGTTTCGAGTCTACGCTAAACGCACTGCAGGGCTCAATTTTCTTAACTTTTTCGAGGCTAGCCGAGCCATTTTTGTCGCCTCTATAACCGAAACCCTTAAAAATGCAAGAACGAAAGAAAGAAAGAAAGAAAGAAAGAAAGAAAGAAAGAAACAAACAATAATTCCTTCAGTTTCATTAGGGCCTTCGCGGTTGCTCTGGCCCTTAAATATACCGAATTTAGCAACAAATGCCGAAGCTAAACTGCTCTGTACACATAAGGAATTGAAGGGACAGTCGCAGCTAACGAAACCCTTACAGCTCACAAATATTCATTAACTTGAAATCGGACACCGTTGTTAGCTTTATAAGACATTTAAGTATATGTTGTATAGTTGGCGTGGACGTGTGTAACATGTGGTAAAAGATTGCTTCTGTTGCACAGCTCGCTGACCCGCTCTCACACACGGGCCATTTAGCTAGCAGGAAGAGAGGATTACAGGCCCTGGAGCTTTGTCGACGGCAGCGTTTGGTAGCTAGTCCATTAGCCCAAACGGTGACTTTGCGGGGTATGGTATGAGGTGCGTGTGGGCTGCAGCAGCCATGCCGGAGCTCAATCGAGCTCACAGCAGGCCGGGTCTGTGGAGGAAGGCAGGCCGGGCGGGCGAGGGCAGCAACACGGGCAGCTGAACTCCAACACACAGTTTTACCAAATTTGCAATTAGCCATCCACTTTCGTAAAACAGCCCATATTTGAGCTTTATATAGTTGATTTCTGCTAAAAGTCTCAGAAGTGAATTTGGTAAGGAAACATTGCAGTGTCTGGAATATGAGATTCTGTCGCGTTTCTAATGTGTGTGTATTGGGAATTTCGCCCAACCAATCACGTACCAACTCATTGTTTTGTATGTATTCCGAGCGGTGCTCAACCAATCAGCCCCAGGCTCATCTAAATATTCATGACCATACCATATTTGGAAGAAAAGCTCTTGTTACAAATAGGGCCAAAACACAGGGATGCATAAGGGCCAGTAAAATATCAACCAGGCCATTTTCAGCCCAACCAATGTTACATACCCCATTAGGAGACCATAAGGAACAGTGTGAAATCACCCCTTGAATATACTAAATTAGATAAAAACTTCTACACTAGATGCCTATCTGACAGTGCTATAGCTAAATTTAAGGAAGATATTCCAACAGCATTTGACTCTATGTCATGCCTTAACATAACAGAGGACCTTTATGTTAACCTTAGTCCCTCTCAAATTGATACATTTGTAGACGGTGCTACGATGTAAGGTATTGCCCTGGCCTCCAGCACTACTGTCAGAAATCTAGGGGTTATTTTTGATCAGGATATATCCTTTAACGCCCATCTAAAACAAACCTCAAGAACAGCCTTTTTCCATCTTCGTAACATTGCCAAAATTAGGAATATCCTGTCTCAAAACGATGCTGAAAAACTAGTCCATGCATTCGTTACTTCCAGGCTGGACTACTGTAATTCCCTACTGTCAGGTTGCTCAAATAAGTCCCTTAAGACTCTCCAGCTGATCCAGAATGCTGCAGCATGTGTTCTCACAAGAACTAAGAAAAGAGATCATATTTCTCCTGTATTAGCTTCTCTGCATTAGCTTCCTGTAAAATCCAGGATTAAATTTAAAATCCTTCTCCTGACCGACAAAGCTCTAAATGGTCAAGCACCATCATATCTAGAAGAGCTCCTAATCCCTTATTGTCCCACTAGAGCACTGCGCTCCCAGAATGCAGAGTTACTTGTGGTACCTAGAGTCTCTAAAAGTAGAATGGGAGCCAGAGCCTTTAGTTTTCAGGCTCCTCTCCTATGGAACCAGCTCCCAATCTGGGTTCGGGGGGCAGAAACTGTCACCACATTCAAGAATGAACTTAAAACTCTCCTATTTGATAAAGCTTATAGTTAGGGAGTGAGGAGTTGCAGTGTCCACCTAACTGGCCCACGTGCTTCTCTTCATAATTGTTAGATTAATAATATATAACAAAAGTAGAGGGAGGCAGGCCAGCACAGCCCGATCCGGCAGGGGAGAGTTTCAAGCCCGAACAGGCCACCTCTCCTTATGACCTGTCTCTCTTAGTTACGCTGTTGTAGTTCTAGACTGCCGGGGGACTTCCTTCCTTTGACACACTGAGCTGCTCTCTCCTCTCCCTTTCTATTACCATTTGTGTGCATCCCGTTCCAGAAATGCTTGTTATTAATCCTAGCTTCTGGGGAGTTTACTCCCCGGAGTCCTTATGTTTTTTCCCCCAGCGTATTTCCTTGGAGAACGTTGCCACCAAGATCCTGGTTGCAGCTGTTTCCATGGTCCTGCTGCACTCCCTGCTGAGCTCAGCGGTGCCCTGCAATGTCATCCTGCGTCCTGCTAAACCCTGTTGCTTCCTGCTACGTCCATCCATGCTCTGCTGGGCCACGCTACATCCTGTAACGTCCTGCAGCGCCATGATATGACATGAACTACTACAACTACCATTTGAAGTCACTGTTCCATTATTAATGTGACTATTATCGCCACTGTTCATCGCATCCCCAACCGGCACCGTCAGACACCGCCTACCAAGAGCCTGGGTCTGTCTGAAGTTTCTTCCCAAGAGGGAGTTTTTCCTCGCCACTGTCGCACTGGTCGCACTGCTTGCTCTTGAGGGAATTACTGCAATTGTTGGGGCTTTGTAAATTATAGAGTGTGGTCTCGACCTACTCTATCTGTAAAGTGTCTCGAGGTAACTCGTGTTATGATTTGATACTATAAATAAAATTGAATTGAATTGCAACTCCTTACTCCCTAACTATAAGCTTTATCAAAGAGGAGAGTTTTAAGTTTACTCTTAAATGTGGTCACAGTGTCTGCCTCCCGAATCCAGACTGGGAGCTAGTTCCACAGGAGAGAAAAGCGCTTTATAAAATAAATGTATTTTTATTACAGGTGTTGGGGACCAAGAGCTGGTTAAACAGTGATTTGGCTCATATTAAATCCTTCTTCACCAAACTCCAAGGCAGTTGCCAAAATGGAAATCAAATCAGGATATAATCACGGAGGAAGGATAAAAGCTGTCGGCACTGTGTGTTCTTTGCTTTTCACGGTAACCCCGGTTGCTGAAAGGAGGCACTAGTCCGGACTAGCTAGCTAGCCAGCATCACCTCGCTGGTCGAGTTTTGAGCTGGTACAAAGTTTATATCGGTCTGATATACAAAGGGGATCCGAGGAAATACTGTCCGAGTATTCCTTCATCTGCAGTGGGCTTAATCAGCCTGGATTCAAGAAAAGGACTACGTCCTGTTTCTTGTTTGGTCGACCTGGATTACGTTCGTCCCCTCTGCTTCGGGCGAAACGGATCGTTAAACTCTGGCAAGAAGTTTTAACTGACAAACGACGCACAGTAAGAAGGCTTTTACACAGTTCTGGGCAGATATTAGAACTAATGCGTTTTGTTTTGTTACTAATGAGCAAAGGGTTCGCTACCGCTGTTGCCATTAATCTGATGATCTGATTGTAATCATGTATGGGCCATATCTGGTTATTAATCTGGTTCTGTGAATGTATAAATTGATCATTATACTCGTTGATTTATGTCGTGTTAAAGTAGCTGGGTTAAAACCGTAATTGCTATCTGCTACTCACTCCTTTCAGGAGTTTTAATTACTGTCTGCGATAGAATCGCGAAAATCAGCTGCTAGCTACTGGAGTGACGTTTTCCTCAGCAAAACCAGAAGTCTCAGGCCGTCCTAACTACACGTTAGCCCAGACCTGAGTAGCTGAGGGGAACTGGGTCATTATCGATAACTGAGATCAGAGTGTGTCTTTTCTTCCCTTCCTTTATTCTGTTCCTTTTACTAACACACACACACACACACACGGACACAAGCTAGCATTAGCTCCCGAGCTAATGCTGCTAGCCTCACACGTGGAGTCGGCATCACCTTGTACAGAGCTAACACATGACCTAGCATACTAGGCTAAGCGTGCCCGTTGCCTAGCAACCCCCTTGGCTTCTTCAGCCCCTCCCGTGCACGCAGCACCACTACCGCCCTCTTGAGGCTAAATAGTTTTGTGCAGCTCACAGGAGTAGCCAGTTTGGTTTTTGTGTTAGGACCATAGACTGTGGTTAGGACTACATTTTGACACCGCCCCTCCTCTTCCTCTCACACACACACACACACACCCACAGATGTGTCCATGACACATGCTGCTTTGTTTTTGCTTTGTTTTTGGTTGTGATATTGTAAAAAGGGTATATGAGTTTATTATTGAAGGATTATTGTTTAGCTACTGATAATTGTGAAGTTAATAAATCTTATTATGCTTAATTAGCAGTTGCTTGTGATTATTTGTGTACGTGTTGTAACAATTGCTGGTCGATCAGGTCCGTTGCTTGGATTCACCCCTTCCTTTATTTCCTTTTTAAAGGATTACCACAGAAATGAGACTGTTCCACAGTTTGATTATTGGTCCCTGACTAGCAGGGTGGTGCCCCGTTTTGATTGTTTGTCGATTTGATAAAGTTATTAATAACCATATTCATAACTTTATTAATGTTGATAAAACATCTTTGATAATTTGCCAATGATCAAATCTGTACCCTACGAGAATCCTACACCGGTGTTGTGCCAAAAAGTGATCATCTGCACAACAGTGATTGCTGTCTACTACATGCAAATGATGAAATGAATCGTACACAAACACGTTAGATGAAGGCCCAGGCTCTTGGACTCTCCATTGTTTTGTTGCAGGTGGTTGTGCACATATTCTAGTATTATAATGCACTGTATGTACTTTAATTTTACTGCCAAGTTTCACTGATGTTGTTGCTCTTGTCTTTTATCATTTTGACATATGTATATTATGTATTTCTATTTGTTTTTTAATTCCCCTCCAAGAAGAAAGACAGACAAAGTTTTTACTATGCACTTGTATAATGACAATAAAGGTTCTATCAATCTATTTTTTTCAGCCATTCTGCGGCTACCTCAGCAGGCTGAGTAGGGCCTCTTCAGCCCAGGCCACATCTCTACCTAATAAGTGTGTGACAGCTAGACGGAAAAAAGGGGACACGCTGAATCTCTACATAAGCTACAGCCGAGTCGTGCCCGATTTAGGTTGGCAGCTGTGAGGGGAAAGGGAAAAGAGATAGTTATGATAGAGAAAAAAATGTCAAGTGAGTCGACAGTAAACAATTGTAGCCCACTCACTCAATTCTACTTGGTAACAGGATTATCATGTGCCCCTTTAAATCTGATAGATCTGTTGCATGGGAGATGAATTGGTGAGGAGTACTAAAATGTAAAAGTAGGATATGTCTACAGTAGCCAACAACTGATGGTCCATCCATGCTCTGCTGGGCCACTCTACATCCTGTAACGCACTGCAGCGCCCTGATATGACATGAACTACTACGACTACCATTTGAAATCACTGTTCCATTATTAATGTGACTATTATCGCCACTGTTCATCGCATCCCCAACCGGCACCGTCAGACACCGCCTACCAAGAGCCTGGGTCTGTCCGAGGTTTCTTCCCAAGAGGGAGTTTTTCCTCGCCACTGTCGCACTGGTCGCACTGCTTGCTCTTGAGGGAATTACTGCAATTGTTGGGGCTTTGTAAATTATAGAGTGTGGTCTCGACCTACTCTATCTGTAAAGTGTCTCGAGATAACTCGTGTTATGATTTTAAACTATAAATAAAATTGAATTGAATTGAATTGAACAAATTCGGGCATATGACTCTGACTAGGGTGCAGAGAGGCCTAGTTAGCTTATTATATACAGTGGGGCAAAAAAGTATTTAGTCAGCCACCAATTGTGCAAGTTCTCCCACTTAAAAAGATGAGAGAGGCCTGTAATTTTCATCATAGGTACACTTCAACTATGAGAGACAAAATGAGAAAAGAAAATCCAGAAAATCACATTGTAGGATCTTTAATGAATTAATTATTTTAAAAATAAGTAAAATAAGTATTTGGTCACCTACAAACAAGCAAGATTTCTGGCTCTCACAGACCTGTAACTTCTTCTTTAAGAGGCTCCTCTGTCCTCCACTCGTTACCTGTATTAATGGCACCTGTTTGAACTTGTTATCAGTATAAAAGACAGCTGTCCACAACCTCAAACAGTCATACTCCAAACTCCACTATGGCCAAGATCAAAGAGCTGTCAAAGGACACCAGAAACAAAATTGTAGACCTGCACCAGGCTATGAAGACTGAATCTGCAATAGGTAAGCAGCTTGGTGTGAAGAAATCAACTGTGGGAGCAATTATTAGAAAATGGAAGACATACAAGACCACTGATAATCTCCGTCGATCTGGTGCTCCACGCAAGATCTCACCCCGTGGGGTCAAAATGATCACAAGAACGGTGAGCAAAAATCCCAGAACCACACGGGGGACCTACTGAATGACCTGCAGAGAGCTGGGACCAAAGTAACAAAGGCTACCATCAGTAACACACTACGCCACCAGGGACTGAAATCCTCCAGTGCCAGACGTGTCCCCCTGCTTAAGCCAGTACATGTCCAGGCCCGTCTGAAGTTTGCTAGAGAGCATTTGGATGATCCAGAAGAGGATTGGGAGAATGTCATATGGTCAGCTGAAACCAAAATAGAACTTTTTGGTAAAAACTCCACTCGTCGTGTTTGGAGGAGAAAGAATGCTGAGTTGCATCCAAAGAACACCATACCTACTGTGAAGCATGGGGGTGGAAACATCATGCTTTGGGGCTGTTTTTCTGCAAAGGGACCAGGACGACTGATCCGTGTAAAGGAAAGAATGAATGGGGCCATGTATCGTGAGATTTTGAGTGAAAACCTCCTTCCATCAGCAAGGGCATTGAAGATGAAACGTGGCCGGGTCTTTCAGCATGACAATGATCCCAAACACACCGCCCGGGAAACGAAGCTCCAAAACATCACTGCTCTAGAGGAGATCTGCATGGAGAAATGGGCCAAAATACCAGCAACAGCGTGTGAAAACCTTGTGAAGACTTACAGAAAACGTTTGACCTCTGTCATTGCCAACAAAGGGTATACAACAAAGTATTGAGATGAACTTTTGTTATTGACCAAATAATTATTTTACACCATAATTTGCAAATAAATTCATTAAAATCCTACAATGTGATTTTCTGGATTTTGTTTCTCATTTTGTCTCTCATAGTTGAAGTGTACCTATGATGAAAATTACAGGCCTCTCTCATCTTTTTAAGTGGGAGAACATGCACAATTGCTGGCTGACTAAATACTTTTTTGCCCCACTGTAGCTATACTGTTATTGTGAGCCTAAAACTCCCATGCATTCATTATTAGCCACTATAACTCTTATTTAACACATGAATCACATTACTAGCACACCTGAATAAACATTAAACCACACTGATTGAATTTCATACAAGAAAAGGTTTATTTCAGAATCAGGCAATTCAACCCTTTAAAATGTCCTTATGACCCAAAAGAAAAAGAGAACAAAAATACACCCAGGGTTTTTAACACTCAAATTTGTGGTACCACAACGTTATTGGAGCTCATTTGAAATCCTCAAGGAGAATATTGTCTGTACTCACTGTTCCTCTGTAACCCAGAAAGCTGTTAGTAGTCTTTTCAAAATCCTGAGCACCTCTACTGCAGTGTGTGGCATCATCCGATGTACACTATCCAGAAATTCACAAACACTAATGAGCCTACTAAGCTTATATATAATTGTCCATATCATTACCGTTATCAATGTACATACTCAGAAACTTCGTGGCAAAGTGGGTTTCGGCATGCACACAGTAACTTTTCCCAGCTCGTGAGGGTGATAGTTAACTAGCTAGCTTATTAGCAACTGTCCACATGTGGCTATGGCGTTAGCTCCATTTCATTAGCATTATTGTACAGATTTAAAGGAAAAATCCAGCGCAAAATTAACCTAGGGGTTAATAACACATGTGTACCAGTTGACCGTTCTCTGGGATTTGTTTTCATGCTAATCAAATGTGACCAGTTTTATCGCAAACTGCTGATTACCTTATAACGCTAGTCGTCGTGGCAAGGGCAAAGTAAAAATAAATCACTATTTCTATACCACTAACAAGGCTCAAAATAGCACCTCACTTCCAAGGTAGCATAATGACCATGTAAACCAAAGCATTGAGAACTTTGTAAGTGTACAGACAGTTTATTAAAAAGATAGTTTAGAAAGACAGTACCGTTCACGTACACAGGCAGGCGCCATCTTGGGAAAACAGTCCGACCAGTCAAACGCCGAACGGCATCAAGTCTCAAAACAAAAAACGTACAAGGACGTGCAGTGTCAATTACTAATCCTAACTAATAAATCTAAGTAAATAATATATATTTTGTATGCCTAAAAGCTGTTTAATGCTTCTTACGTTCAGCGCAACCTGGGCGCTGCGAAACCGCCAGTTTCGGCTCAAAGAATGGACGTTTTCTCTCCTGTAGCCAATCATTGCAACGCGGTCCGTGTTGTTACCAAATCTTGCAGATGCGTGGCTTAGCCAGTCGCCCAGGCTGGGTTTCCATCATATTGCTGTCCACACTGCGCCGACCGTGCTGTACTCAAGAAGCATTAACCAGCCATAATACATACTTCTAAAGTGGTAACACCAGTACGCATTTAACCTCTGAATACTGAGTACAGTATAATAAACTGCTTAAAGTTGGCTTGGTAGTAGTTGGTGTAGTTAAAGGGGTGATAGAATGCAAAACCGATTTTACCCTGTCATAGTTAAATAACGATAGTTCGGTGGGTAAATAGGACATACATAGAAGCTCAAAATCCCATTGACACCCCTTTACTATGAAAATCTCATATTTTGAAACTGCCGCTGAAAACGGGCGAATCCCAACAAAGCTGGAAGTTGACGTCAACCTCCCAAAAACCGGAACCTTTGTCAGCCCATGGGTGTATTAAGAGAACGGTCACGCCCCAACATTTACATAGGCTACACAACTGACCTGAGATCAGGTAGTTTTCTGAATGACCTAGTTTCTAGCTAGGTCACGCAGATCTCTGCTATTCCATTACAAAATTCACTTCTGAAACTTTTTTATGTGAGAAATCAACCATATAAAGCTCAAATATGGACCACTTTACGAAAATGGATGGCTAATTGCAAATTTTCTCAGACTGTGTCGGAGTTTAGTGCCGGTGTTGGTGCTGCCTGGGTTGCTACATCGCCGCCCTGACCGCAGTGTCAGCGAGCTTGTTACGCCCGCAATCTTTTACCGCAGCCCGCAGCTTCCAGTTAATCTTATAATGGGTATGTGTGTTGAGTTATATAAAAAAACAATCGGGGAAATAAACGCCTCTTGTCCGCGAGTCTCATTGATAGAGCCGCAGTGAGATGGAGTCCATCAATGAGAGCTAGCTAGCCTCCTCCAAACTCTGACATTCACAAAAATACATTCAATTGAAATCCGAAATTGGACAAGTGTTAGCTAAGCTTTGTAAGACCTTGAGGAACCTGTAATATTCATGCCGTGACGAAATTCAAACTGTAAATATACTTATATATATATATATATATATATATATATATATATATATATATATATATATATATACTAGTTATGCGAAAGTGAGCAAGCTGCGATATTTCCCCATTGTAATGAATGGGACATATAGCAAGCAGCTGCTCATCCTCCAAAGATGCCTCGCGTCCGTAAAAATGCCTTAAAATCAAATCGGACACAACGGTTAGCTTTATAAGACATTGGGGAATGATGTTATATAAGTGGTGTGACGAAATTCAAACCGTAAATATATTAGAGTTATGCCGGCAGCTGGCAGCGGAGCCCCGTAGTGCAGTATCCACAAAGGGTGACTTTGCACTGGGTATGGAGCCCAGCAGGCTGCCGCTTTCTCGTCAGACTGTGTGGAGCTCCTAAAGTCCGACACGTCTTACCAAATTTGCAATTAGCCATCAATTTTTGTAAAACGGCCCATATTTCAGCTTTATATAGTTGATTTCTCGCTTAAAAAAGTCTCAGAATTTGGTAATGAAACATTGCAGTGTCTGGAATATGAGATTCTGTCGCTTCTCTAATGTATGTGTATTGGGGATTCGCTCAACCAATCAGCGCGTGTCTCTAATGTCTGCGTATGGCAAGTCGCTCAACCAATCAGCGTGCAGCTCATCTAAATATTCATGACCATACCATATTTGGAAGAAAAGCTCTTGTTACAAATAGGGCCAAAGCACAGGGATGCATAAGGGCCAGTAAAATATCAACCAGGCCATTTTCAGCCCAACCAATGTTACATACCCCATTAGGAGACCATAAGGAACAGTGTGAAATACCCTATATAATCATTCTATCACCCCTTTAAGACTTGGTGGATCACAATAAATCATAAATATATGAACATGTGCATGAATGTACAGTATACTTCAGTTGAGGACTTGCAGTATTATGTGAACAAACTCCTACATGTCAAATCTAATGCTAGAAATTGTGTATTCTATGCAAGAACACACTTTTCTGTGATATGTACATTTTGGGAATAAACAGCATTTGTAAATAGATTGTAACATGAATCATCTTAAAATAGACTAATGTGCTGACAGACGGTCCTCATATTTAAAAGCAAACACAACTTAGTCAACTCTAAGAAAGACATCAGTGTAACAGCATCGACAGAGGTTAATAACTCAAAAGCATGCTTTTTACGAACATTAACAGTCTAACAAAAGATCTTACATGGTGACGCTCCAACATGGAGCCTGGTGCTTCATGCAAGACTTTTGGCTGCAGGACCACTGAAGATCTATCAGAGCACAGCCTCATTTCCGGAAAAACACACAAAGGTACATTTATAAAAATGTACTGTGCAATTAGTGCATGAAAATTAATGTCGACCTGCTTGTCTGTGAATAGTTATATTCAAAGTGTAAACTGCACAGGGTGACTTATTAGATGGGACAATAATGCAGAATAATAGAGCTTGCTCCATTGTGTAAATACTTTTATCTGAAGTCGCTGGCAGGTTGAAAATGTGCCACAACAAACAGTTACATACACCAAAATGAAACGCTTAAACATTGTGTGAGCTTGACGTTGGTTAGTTTGCGCTAACTTAAAATAAAAAGCCTTGATATGAAGCTAACGGTACCATTACATTAGCAATGATAACCCAACCTCGCCACATTAACAGGAGAAAACAGGTTAACGTTACCAGCCCCGGTGGGATCTAGCATACATCGACTCTAAATATATTTTATAATCTATTTTTACAGTCTATGTTTGTACAGCAAAAGATTTTAGTTAGCCCGCTAGCTTGGTTAGCAAGGTTTAACCGTAATTCCCTCTAACGAAAAACAAGCTTAAAACTAAATGTAACATTACTTACCGGAAAACTATGAAGCCAACTCCTTGAGTGTCTTGTAGTTCAACCGAACGCTGAATAATCCATTTTTAGAGGACCAAAATGTTCGAATTACAGTAACTAGTGAAAACAGCGTAATATGGTCAAACAAGAACACAGACACAACCATTCTCTGTCATGATTGACAGGTCGTGAACTGTCAATCACAAAGTAGCCAAACCCCAAAACATACCCTGCTTTATCATATATTTCTAAATCAATCAGACAATAATTAAAAAAATGAACATCATTCTGTATTGAAAAATACTTAAAACTAGCGACTGAGACCATAAACTTTTCATGAAAAGGTTTACTGAGGTAATAAATCAAGTGAGAAGTGGATCATTTTGCCATAGACTTTTAAAGAAACCAACCTCCTTTTTGCAATGCATGTTTCACCCCCTGCTGGAATTTAGATAGAATGCAGGTTTAAGGCACTTCTGTATTTGAATCACTTCTCCGAACCGGATGCTCTATCTATTAATTTTACAGTCAATGGTGTCAACAGAAGGAAATGGATTTTAAGCTTAAAAATACGCTTTGGGTCTTTTGTGGGTTTATCATTACAAAGGTGGAAAATATTAATAACTTTGCTAATTTATATTGTTTCATTCAGTTCATTATTAAAGATTTGTTGTTTGTCACTATGTAGCTTGTTAGTTGGCTATTCATTTTTAATTTGTTAATTAATAATGTTTTCTTATTGCAGGGATGGTAACTAAGAAAAAGTTTTTTATATGCATGAAATTTCAGAAATCAGGTTATTCCAGTAAGTTGTGTTGTGTTTGAGTGAAAGAGCTAAGGCAACTAAATGAGAGAAATATTATATTGGGGTGTCTTTCGGTAAATTGACATTCATATCATTATCACTAAAGGAGGCACACCGAGCAAAAGAGAGCAGAAGAGAGAGAGAAAAAAGCTGTTGCTAACTGCTAAGCTAAAGTAGCAAACTAATAGATTGTAAACTGTGAGATTAGCAGGACAGTAGCTGTAAGAGAAGAGAACTACTGTATGAGTGAGTGAGTATAAACTGGAGTAGAACTAGTGTAGGTTTAAATGTAACACAGGTACTGTAATTAACCGCTATAGTAAAGAATAAAATAAAGTTGACTGAGTTCCGCTAGAGCAGCAAAATTAGCGTTTCTGACACACAGAATCACCGGAAATTAGACAATATGCTTACTGTACCACATATCAGCACGTTACGGGGCGTTCAGGCGATTTTCTGTAGGGTGGTGCGGTGGGGGGAGTGTCAATGAAAAGGCCAATTTGTGCAATGGCCTGTTTTCTTTACCCCCCAACAAAGACTTTATATTTCACAATTACTGTTTTCCGTCAGATCGTTTATAGATATCAGCATTTCCAACCGCACTTGAAGGCAGCTTAGGGGAGGTAAGTATTTCTAAAAATACCCTGTAAAACTTAGATTAAAAAGATAAGTGGATCCATTTCAGTATTTTTCATTTAGGGAGAAGGTTAGGTGCCTTGAAGTCAATGGGCGCAGTGCTGCCTGGAAGGAGACGTTGGGGGCTTAAAACACCATAGAGCGCTTAAAAAAACCATTGAGTGCAAAAAGGTGCTGTAAAAAAGAATATTGAAGGGTAAAAAAAAAAATGACAACAAGACGCAATTCACAGCAATTCACTCCTTCAATGGGAGTCATCTGGAAAAGTTCTAACCAAAACAGGCAGAAACAGACCATAATAACCAGACAGGTATGTGATACACTACGGTAAAAAAATCAGGGCAACCGTCATGTTGGTTGTTACAAGAAACGACACAGGTCGAATTTGTCATTTCAATTAGTCTATATCCTCGGTGTTCCACTTGCTCCTGTGCCACAGAAAATTCAGCCGGATGCACTTATTTTCGCTGATGTCCATTTTCTTCTTCTTTCTTTGTGTTGGCGTTCTAAACTCTGGTGGATTTATGAGGACTATGGTTAACTGCTCCTCAGATCTCTGCAGGGTAAATCCAGACAGCTAGCTAGACTATCTGTCCAATATGAGTTTTCTGTTGCACGACTAAAACAACTTTTGAACGTACACGTTCCACCAAAACAAGTTCCTTCCCGAGGCTATTTTGCAGCGGCTCCCTGCGGAGCTTAGCGCCACCCATGATGATTGTGATTGGTTTAAAGAAATGCCAATAAACATGAGCATGTTTTTCTCCCATCCCAGAAGGCTGTATGGACTAGCCCTCCTCTGCAGACCTCCATGAAGGGGTTGGCAATGAATGCCACACAGGGCTCGAGCTTATCAAAATCATTGAACCTATCCTCAAAATCCTGCCCTAGCCTGGACAAGAGGTCACAATACCTTTGTACATCCAAAACATCCTCTGACCCTGCACGGCTTTCCAACACGTTTACCACTGTTGGGAAGTGTTGCCGTCTTTTATTTTTTAGTTGCTGGAGCCTTGCTTTAAAAGCCTTAACAGCACTGATCATGTCAGAGATGGTTTTGTCTTTGCCTTGTAACTGTGAGTTCAGGTGATTAAGTTTCTCGGTCATGTCTGTCAAAAAAGCAAGATCAAGCAGCCACTCAGCATCAGACAAGAGGGCAGTGTCCTCTCTTGATTCCATGAAAGCTTTGATTTTTATGAGCAAGGACAAAAAGCGTTGCAGTATTTTAGCTCTGCTCAGCCACCTGACCTCAGGGTGGAGGAGGAGATCTCCATACTCAGCAGACAGTTCCTGAAGTAGCAGTTGGAAGCTCTTGTGTTTGGCCTTTGCTCGAATGGAGTTGATAATCTTGATTACAGGTGTAATGACATGTCATGTCACATGTCACGTCATCAGAGATGACTCTTACTTTTGTGGTCCTTAAATAAAGTCTCGGCCACTGCGGTCATCACTTCCTACACAATCCCACCATCGGTGAATGGCTTCTTGTGCTTTATTAAGACGTGCGCCACTTTAAATAATGCATCTGTTGCTGCGTTGGCTTCTTTTGTCAGTTGGGTGAATAAACATAGCTGTTTTTTAAGAGTTGCTTTAAGCTGGTTCACCTTTTCAGTCCGTAGCGTGCTGTCTGCAGGAAAATCCTGTGCAAAGTTACCGTGGACTTTATCCGCGCCGGTCACGAAGCGATCCTTCTCCTCTTGGGTCTCTCTTCCTGTATATGATTACCTACCTGGCTTGACACATTTGCTAGCAGATCACAGAAGAAACAGAGGAGAGGCCGAATCGATTGCTGCAGCGCGCAGGCCGATGCGGCCGCTCCGCACATGATCGCAGCCGGTGTGGCCGGACAGATTGGATAACATGGGCGCCGATAAAACAGGCAGTATGGTTATATTGTTCTGTTAATCTGATTTAAATAAGAGGTTGTGTATCATTAGCGTAATAGTGACAAGAGATGTTGTGTTGCCGTATATGTCCAAGGGATGTCCAGTGAGAATAAAATTGGTCCCAGAATAGAAAACTACACACAGCTGATGCTAGCTGTTGATGATTTAGAATCCTGGATGGTGACAAAATATTTCCTGTTTTCAAGGTAAGGAGAAGAACCATTCCACATCACTCCTGTGATTCCTGCCCATTTCCTCAGTCACTCAATAAGGCATTCAGGGTGCTGACATGTACGGTAAGCGTATTGTCACTTCCGGTGTTCCCGTGTTCGTTTCCAAACGCTAGTTTGCTGCTCCAGCAAAACTTACTCAACTCTGCTTTATTGTTTAAATTAGCGGCTATTTGCCTATACTTCGCTTCCCTTACAGCGACTGCCTCGCTGATTTTTAGCTACTTTAGCTTAGCCATTAGCAATGGCTAATTCCTCTCCCTCTCCTGCTCTCTCTTGCTCTGTGTGTCAAATGTTTAGCTACTCCTCTGCCTCCTTTAGTGATAACGATACATGTAACAAATGTAGTATATTCGCTGCTCTGGAGGCAAGGCTTAGTGAGTTTGAGGCACGGCTACGCATCATGGAATCAGAATGATATGCTTCCGTAGCTAGCCAGCGCCACGTAGCTGAAGCAGGCCAACATACTGTAGCTTCTGTAGCTTCTGCTAGCTGTCCCCTGGTAGGCCCTGAGCAGCCGGGCGAGTGTGTGACTATCCGAGGGAAGCGTAGCGTTAGATCTAAACCAGGGAGTGCACATGATGACGGTCGCTCTAAACCGGATCATCTTCACCTCTCTAACAGTTTCTCCCTACTCAGTGATACACCCGCTGAGAAGCCAATTCTGGTTATCGGGAGCTCTATACTGCTACATGTGAAGCCGCCGGCCCCAGCGGCTGCGGTCATATGTGTCCCCGGGGCTAGAGCGGGCGATATAGAATCCCATCTAAAGCTGCTGGCGAAAAAGAACCGTAAATACAGTAAGATCATACTTCACGTAGGGGGTAATGGTCGTAAATCATGGTCGAGATCACTAAAATTAATGTTGAGTCACTTTGTGCATACGCAAAGACAATGTCGGACTCTGTAGTGTTCTCTGGACCCCTGCCAAACCTGATCAGTGATGAAATGTACAGCCGTACGTCATCCTTCCACCGCTGGTTGTCGGGGTGGTGCCCAGCTAATGATGTGGGCTATGTGAATAACTGGAGGGCGTTCTGGGGAAAGCCTGGCCTGATTAGGAGAGACGGCATTCATCCCACCTGGGACGGAGCCGCTCTCATATCAAAAAATCTGACTGAGTCTATTATCGGTCATAAACCATGACAACCCAAGTTTGATATTAGTAATCAGAGGTGCAGTGCTACGCGCCCCTCTGTGCCCACTCATAGTCTAATAAGCACGGTGTCTGTCCCCGGGCTCAGATCGGTTAAAGTGATGGTTCGGAGTAATTCACCCTAGGGTCCTTTGCACCATGACCTCGAGCTAAACACCCCCCCAGAAGCTTTTTTCACCTGGGTCTACCATTGGGCGAGTTAGCGTAGAGTAGCGTTAGCCGCTGAATAGCTTAGCGCGGGGCTAATGGACCCATGTTTGTATCTCTTAAATGACCCCACTAATAACGCCCGAAATGATACCAAAGGTCTACACTAGTATGTATAGGTTATGCACTCATAAAACGATGGATTGGAAAGTACACCAGAAGTTTATGTAAATAACACTTGCCTGCTGGCTTCTGCTCTCTGCTGTTGTTGCTGCTGTGAGACGAGTGCTTAGGGACGTCTACAAATTACAACACCGAAAAGAGATGCAAAAAATATTTTTTAATTTAACTTATTTTTTAAAGTAAGTGCTGTAATATAACTAGCAGGAGACAAGTAATAATTGAGGTAAGTTTGGAGACATTACCTTATTTAATCATTTAATTAATAAATATTTTTGTTGTAACTCTTTTCGGTGTAGTAATTTGTAGATGGTCCCTATGCACTCGTCTAACTGCAGGTAGCAGCAGCAGCAACAGAGAGCAGAAGCCAGCAGGCAAGTGTTCATAAACTTCTGGTGTACTTACAAACTTTCCAATTGTTCCAACAATTCGAGATAAAATCTATCACCTTTTGCCCTCAACTTCTAACGGTTCACCTTTAAACGCAGGACCGCTAGAAAGAATGACTATTCCCGACATATACTTAGACTGCTTTTATCCTATAGACCTTCAACAATTAATGTTAAAGATATCCTCAGCTAAGCCATCTACATGTCTCTTAGACTCCATCCCAACGAGACTACTCAAAGAAGCCTTACCCGTGGTTAACACTTCATTACTAGATATGATCAATATGTCCTTATTAACAGGTTATGTACCACAGTCATTTAAAATAGCTGTGATAAAACCTCTTCTGAAAAAACCCACCCTTGATCCTGAGGTCTTAGCAAACTATTGACCTATATCTAACCTTCCCTTTCTATCCAAGATCCTTGAGAAGGTAGTTGCTAATCAGTTATGTGATTTTCTACATAGCAATAGTAATTTATTTGATGACTTTCAATCAGGATTTAGAAAGAATCATAGCACAGAGACGGCACTGGTGAAAATTACTAACGACCTTCTAACTGCTGCAGACAAAGGACTTGTCTCCATTCTTGTTTTACTAGATCTTAGTGCTGCATTTGACACTATTGACCATACCATCCTGTTACAGAGACTGGAACACTTAGTTGGCATTAAAGGAATCGCACTTAGCTGGTTTAAGTCCTATTTCTCTGAGCGATCACAATTTGTTAAAGGGGTGATAGAATGCAAAACCGATTTTACCCTGTCATAGTTGAATAACGACAGTTTGGTGGGTAAATAGGACATACATAGAAGCTCAAAATCCCACTGACACCCCTTTACTATGAAAATCTCATATTTTGAAACTGCCTCTGAAAACGGGCGAATCCCAACAAAGCTGAGTTGCTTGCGCAAGCATCTCAAAATCCGGAACCTTAAGAAAACAGTCACGCCCCAACATTTACATAGGCTACACAACTGACCTGAGATCAGGTAGTTTTCTGAATCTAGCTAGGTCACGCAGATCTCTGCTATTCCATTACAAAATACACTTCTGAAACTGTTTTATGCGAGAAATCAACCATATAAAGCTCGAATATGGGCCGCTTTACGAAAATGGATGGTTAATTGCAAATTTTCTCCGACTGTGTGTCGGAGTTTAGTGCCGGTGTTGGTGCTGCCTGGGTTGCTACATCGCCACCCTGACCGCAGTGTCAGCGAGCTTGTTACGCCCGCAATCTTTTACTGCAGCCCACAGGTTCCAGTTAATCTTATAATAGGTATGTGTGTTGAGTTATTTAAACAAACAATCGGGGAAATAAACGCATCTTGTCCGCGAGTCTCATTGATAGAGCCGCGGTGGGTGAGATGGAGTCCATCAATGAGAGCTAGCTAGCCTCCTCCTAACTCTGACATTCACAAAAATACATTCAATTGAAATCCGAAATCGGACAAGTGTTAGCTAAGCTTTGTAAGACCTTGAGGAACCTGTAATATTCATGCTGTGACGAAATTCAAACTGTAAATATACTTTAGTTATGCGAAAGTGAGCAAGCTGCGGTATTT
This sequence comes from Perca fluviatilis, assembly GCF_010015445.1. Lineage (NCBI taxonomy): Eukaryota > Metazoa > Chordata > Actinopteri > Perciformes > Percidae > Perca > Perca fluviatilis. The sequence goes on from NC_053115.1 coordinate 34,529,837, forward strand.
CCCCATTGTAACGAATGGGACATATAGCAAGCAGCTGCTTGTCCTACAAAGACGCCTTGCGTTCATAAAAATGCCTTAAAATCAAATCGGACACAACGGTTAGCTTTATAAGACATTGGGGAATGATGTTGTATAAGTGGCGTGACGAAATTCAAACTTTAAATATAATTTAGTTATGACGACAATGTAGCTAGCTAGCTGCGGTATTTCCCCATTGTAATGAATGGGACATATACCCAGATAGCAATGAGTCGGCGGACCACCGGCGGTGCTCCAGAGGCAGTAGAAGCGTCAGAATGGCGTAATCGCAAACACGTTTGCCGGCGGTGCGCCGGCGGCAGCCGCTTTTTAAAAGCGGCTGCCGCCTTCCTACCGCTTTTTAAAAGCGGCTGCCGCCTTCCTACCGCCTTCGTTCCGAGGCCGGCCCGCGGGACAACCGCCGTTCCGCCGCCGTTATACCAAAGGTGGCCATTCTGCGGCCCGTCGGAGGCAAACGCTATTTTCGAGCGATCTGCCGCCGGTTATTGTGTGTATGTATATATATTCATTTATTTATATTTAATATTTATAGCATGCAGTTTATCAAGAATAATGATTGATCAAACCAGACAAATTTCCATTTGGCGTTTTAATTCCACATTTCAAAGTACAGTAACTGTCATTGAAACAAGACGTGTCAGATCACTTAAATACACACACATATATATTATATATTTACACATACATACATACTGAGGTAAAAACAGTAGTAGAACAGACATACATAACTGCAATGCTGACTTGTGACACAAGGATTTACAAGTTCTATTTAACAACAGAATAAAAGTTAAGCACTGTGACAAAACGAAAAAAGCAAATGTTAACAACAGAGTAAGTAGAATATTTGGTGAAATAGGATTTCCAAGCTATTTTTAATAGAATAACAGTTAAGCACACTGATGGAATGAAAGTAGAATTTTGGTACTAGTTCATGTGCAATATCAAGTAACAGGTATGAAATAGGATTTACAAACTATAATACCATTGTTAAGCACTGACTGAATGAAATAAGCCAATACTAAAGTAAAATATTTGGTACCAGAACAGATAATGAGCAGATATCAAGTATTAGAGGTATAATCTAGGATTTACAAGCTATATTTATAAATAGAATAGTTAAGCACTGTAACAATGAAATAAGCAGCAAATTGTATAGGAAGTAATTGAGATCTTTGGTATCAAAGAATGTGCAGGATACTAGGTAATATACATTTTGACATTAAATTTACACATGACAACAAGTGGGAACAAACACAATTAACAGCAGGAAATCTGGCTGTAGAGAACACAGCCAATCAGAACGTGTGGAGTGGTTGGGGTCTGCGTGGGAGTAGTGGGCGCAAGAATTGCGGGACAGTCTAAGTAATGATAATCAGTCTTTCAAGCCTGACTACGGGATCTCAAGAGGAAGCGGCAACAATGGGCATATCTTCAGTGATCCCTCGTTGCGCCTGTATAAAGGACAAACAACCTCACCATCCCATATCCATCCGAAGGGGCTGCCCTGAAGGCAGGGTCATGGGGGAATAAAAAAAAAAAGAAGAAGAAAAATTATTTCCACAGAGAATAGTGTGGATTGGGTGAGTGTAGTCTGGCACTTCTGGCTTCTTGATGTTACTGACTGCAGGATAAAGAAAGTGTTCCAGTTGTCAGTGATGCGGGGTGTCAGTAGTCAGCCTAGGTTTAAGGGGTCGGCTGTGGGTCCCTCTCAGCTGCGGCGCCTTTTTCGCCTTCACGGTCAGATGCTTTCAGGTAACGCGTAACGTTAACCTGGACCGCCTCATCAGTGGCTCTCCAACAGACACATTGGCACTGAAATGTTGCTGCATAGTTTCCATTTTGTTGTCCATGCTCACCAACATCGCCAAACTCTCCAAGACGTCGCAGCATTAGGGTCTGATCTGCACCTACAGGGGTTCCCAGAAAAAAGAATAAAGTAGTCAGTCCTGGTCCCACAACTACTAAACTATGACATTTATATCTAGGTCTACTACATGTTCAGGTGGCCCCAGTGGGAATTAAACCAACAACCACAGGTGTTTGCAAGTTTACCTGATTGCCAAGTGCAAGCAAACGCGTCTTCAACATTGTCCCAACTTGCTTCACCTGCTCTTGAAGTGAAGCGGCGTCATCCGAAGATACAAAATGAAAAGGCATATGGTAATTTTGAACCTAAATTACACACAAAAAAGTAAAATTTAAGAAAGAGTGCATATTCTCACTGCCGTGCATTGCTTTCCCTCAGGGTGTGGTTCTCCTCCCTCAGAGCTTGGTTTTCATTCTGGAGTCTCTGGAAATCTACATAAAATAAATAAATAAATAAATACCATATTTCCTGGAAGAAAAGTTTAGCAGTAGAGATAACACACATCAGGTACTGATAAGAGAAATAAGGGTTAAAAGCTAAATTAAAGAAAATGATACATGTACACATACACTATATTATGTCTCGTATGACCGCTTCATCTCATTAGACACCATTGCTTATTATAGTGCATTCACATCTTTGTGTAAAAAAAAAAGAAAGAAAATTAAACTCACAGCCAATTTCTGATCCATCATTCAGGGAATGTCTGAACCAATGATTAGCGCGGGGCCTCTTTTATGTTTGTGGATGTCCTGTAAATGTAAAAAAACACTTTCAGTTAAATAAACAAACAAAAGTGACATTACAGATTTAAATTTCCAGATATTTAAATATTTCCAAAGGTAAGATAATCTGAAAATATCAGAGACATTGAATTTCAAGGCACAAGTATCATTAACTATAAGGGTTATATGGATATGCATACCCCACTGTCGAAGAAGTTGTGACTTTCACAAAATCTTCCACCGACACATTCAAGCCCCATTAAAGAAACATGTCTAGGTATAGAGGGATTATGTGGGCGGGGCAGGTAAAATGCTCACCTCTAAAATTCTCTGTCAGCTCAGACAGCCGCCAGTCAGTTAGCTTATCAGCGACAAAGCTGTCCATTCAAAATAACCTGGAGAAAACATAGCAATATAGCTAGAGGTTAGCAACAATTACTACTACTACTACTTCAACCAGTAGAGCACTGTTTAATATGATAAGCACGGCACAGCTGGTAAACATTAGTCAATTATTGTGTTGCGTCGCGATAGCCGTGGCTACATGCCAACCACAGAATTAGCTACCACGGCTAACGCTAGTCTCAACGTAGCAACTAGCTAAGCCATGGTCATTTATTTCAGCAAATGGTGCTAAACTAGCAACGGGGACATGGACACAGAAAAGTTTACGTTACATCAACAGTGAAAATAATGCGCACCTTGAATACAACGAAGTTTCACCGAAGAAGCACAGGCCAAAACGGATAAAGCGGGCCGCGGTTATTTCAAACGACTGTTGTGAGAAAATTCAAAATTCCAACAACTGCGCGGGTGGGGCGTTCTTCTTCTACGGGGGTAGAGAGGGCAGGAGCTGTTTCTTCTTCCTCTTCTTCTGAATTTCTGGCAGACTGATGTGTATGTTATAGGAGCAAGGGTTTAATAAATGAACTTATTTCTTCTACTTCTTAGTTAATATATCCATGTTTAGAGGGTGTGTCAATTTATTTCTCCTACAAATGGTGATACTGTTTTATCATAATGTACACAACACACAAGTGTGATTGTTCATATTATAAATGTTGACATGACAATATAATAATTAAAAATACATTGAGAGAGAGAGAGAGTGAGAAAGCCAACCCTATAACCCAGAAATGGTTACTCTGAAAAAATAACCCACGATTTTAACCCAACATAAATAACCCAGAAACTGGGTTGAAGAAATAAACCAGGAGTTTATATAAATAATTCGATATATTTTACATATATTACTGTATAATCGATTCAGAGTTTCAAAGTAATTTAAATGTCATTTCCTAAATCATACCTTATCATGGAATCAAAAGTCAAGAATCTGTTATAAACCCTAATGGCTTTGGAGCAAAAAAACTATTTGATGTAATTCACATATAGGCTATTATGATTTTATATAACGCTTCAAATGTGAAAATTAGTTAAAAGCGCTGTCAGTTCCACTCTAACTCCCAACATGCCAAACCAACATGGCTGGTCGATTCTGAGAGTAGCCTTGTATTTCAAAGCGGCTTGCCACCAGCCGCCGCGGTCCATTAGACAGAGGCAACCGCCAGAGAAAGTGAAGCAGTCGGCCCGCCAGCTGTTCGCCCGTGACATCTCGCAAGAAATGGGAGTGACGTATTCGGCGGCAAACGTTTCATCCCCGCCAGCGGGACGCACCTATAGCCGACAGTTTAGGGCCGGCGGCAAAAAGAAGCCCTGCGGATATTTTTTGCTATCTGGGTAGCAAGCAGCTGCTCATCCTACAAAGACGCCTCGCGTTCATAAAAATGCTTTAAAATCAAATCGGACACAACGGTTAGCTTTATAAGACATTGGGGAATGTGTTGTATAAGTGGCGTGATGAAATTCAAACAGTAAATATAATTTAGTTATGGCGAAAGTGTAGCTAGCTAGCTGCGGTATTTCCCCATTGTAATGAATGGGACATATAGCAAGCAGCTGTTCGTCCTACAAAGACGCCTTGCGTTCATAAAAATGCCTTAAAATCAAATCGGACACAACGGTTAGCTTTATAAGACATTGGGGAATGAGTTGTATAAGTGGCGTGCGAAATTCAAACTGTAAATATAATTTAGTTGTGGCGAAGAGTAGCTAGCTAGCTGCGGGTATTTCCCCATTGTAATGAATGGGACATATAGCAAGCAGCTGCTTGTCCCACAAAAGACTACCCGCGTTCATAAAAATGCCTTAAAATCAAATCGGACACCACGGTTAGCTTTATAAGACATTGGGACATTCAAAACCGTAAATGTATTATTTATAGATATAGTTATGCCGGCAGCTGGCCGCGAAGGGCCGTATGCAGTATCCACAAAGGGTGACTTTGCCCTGGGTATGGAGCCCAGCAGGCTGTCGCTTTCTCGTCAGACTGTGTGGAGCTCCTAAAGTCCGACACGTCTTACCAAATTTGCAATTAGCCATCAATTTTTGTAAAACGGCCCATATTTGAGCTTTATATAGTTGATTTCTCGCTTAAAAAAGTCTCAGAAGTGAATTTGTTAATGAAACATTGCAGTGTCTGGAATATGAGATTCTGTCGGCTTCTCTAATGTATGTGTATTGGGGATTGCTCAACCAATCAGCGCGTCTCTAATGTCTGCGTATGGCAAGTTCGCTCAACCAATCACGCACGCGCTCATCTAAATATTCATGACCATACCATATTTGGAAGAAAAGCTCTTGTTACAAATAGGGCCAAAACACAGGGATGCATAAGGGCCAATAAAATATCAACCAGGCCATTTTCAGCCCAACCAATGTTACATACCCCATTAGGAGACCATAAGGAACAGTGTAAAATACCCTATATAATCATTCTATCACCCCTTTAACATTAACGATAAACCCTCCAAACACGCTAAAGTTAGCCATGGCGTTCCTCAAGGCTCAGTGCTTGGACCAATTCTATTTTCCTTATATATGCTTCCTCTAGGTAATATTATTAGGAAACACTCAATAAACTATCACTGTTATGCAGACAACACCCAATTATATCTGTCAATTAAGCCAGACGAAAGTGGTCAGTTAGCTAAACTTCAAGCGTGTATTAAAGATATAAAATCCTGGACGACCCACAATTTCTGTTTTTAAACTAAAACAAACAAAAGTAAATAATTGAAATTTGTGATGGGACAAACGCACCTCTGAACTTCATTATCTAAAGATATAGCTATTCTGGATGGTATTGCCCTGGCCTCCAGCACTACTGTCAGAAATTTAGGAGTTATTTTCGATCAGGATATATGCCTACTTAAAACAAACCTCAAGAACAGCCTTTTTCCATCTTCGTAACATTGCCAAAATTAGGAATATCCTGTCTCAAAATGATGCTGAAAAACTAGTCCATGCATTTGTTACTTCCAGGCTAGACTACTGTAATTCCTTACTATCAGGTTGCTCAAATAAGTCCCTTAAGACTCTCCAGCTGATCCAGAATGCTTCAGCACGTGTTCTGACAAGAACTAAAAGAAGAGATCATATTTCTCCTGTATTGGCTTCTCTGGACTGGCTTCCTGTGAAATCTAGGATCGAATTTAAAATCCTCCTCCTGACCTACAAAGCTCTAAATGGTCAAGCACCATCATACCTAGAAGAGCTCTTAGTACCTTATTGTCCTAGTAGAGCACTACGCTCCCAGAATGCAGAGCTACTTGTGGTTCCTAGAGTCTCTAAAAGTAGACTGGGGGCCAGAGCCTTCAGCTATCAGGCTCCGCTCCTGTGGAACCAGCTCCCAATTTGGGTTCGAGGGGCAGACACCGTCACTACATTTAAGAGTAAACTGAAAACCCTCCTCTTTGATAAAGCTTATAGTTAGGGAGTGAGGAGTTGCAGCGTCCGCCTAACCCAGCCCATCTGCTCCTCTTCGTAGTCATCAGTTTTATTTATTATATAATCAATAATATAGCGAGAGTAGAGGGAGGCAGGCCAGTACAGCCCGATCCAGTTGGGGAGAGTTCTAGCCCGACCTCGCACCTCTCTTTAACCTGCCTCTCTTAGTTATGCTATTATAATTCTAGACTGCCGGGGAAGTTCTTTCCTTCCTATGACACACTGAGCTGCTCTCTCATCTCTGTTTCCACTTGTTTCCTGTTGTATGCATCCTGTCCCAGAAATGCTTGTTACTAACCTAGCTCTGGGGAGTTTACTCCCCGGAGTCCTTATGTTTCTTCTTTGATTCTCTGCAATTCCCGGCTGCGTCCTGCTGCATCCTGCTGAGTCCGCCGCATCCACCCATGCTCTGCAGCGCCAAGTTACATCCCGCAACGCCCTGCTGTGATGTTCATATGCACAGAGTAGTCAGGATCCGGTATAGGAGACTGCACTACACAGTATGACACGATGTGCCCTGCTATGACATGAACTTCCACAATGACCTTCGAAGTCACTGTTCCATTATCTTTAATGTGACTATTATTTGCCACTGTTCATCACACCCCCAACTGGCCCCGTCAGACACCGCCTACCAAGAGTCTGGGTCTGCCGAGGTTTCTTCCTAAAAGGGAGTTTTTCCTTGCCACTGTCGCAATAGCCACTGCTAATGCTTGCTCTTGAGGGAATTACTGTAATTGTTGGGGTTTTGGAATTTATAGAGTGTGGTCTAGACCTACTCTATCTGTAAAGTGTCTCGAGATAACTCTGTTATGATTTGATACTATAAATAAAATTGAATTGAAATTGAATTGAATTGAAACTCTTATGCCTTATCTGATGCTTTTCTGCATGGACTTTGAACGGTCATGAAGGATCATTTGGCTCCATTGGACTTACCAGTCGATTTTGATATACGCTAGTATGTAGTACGCTGTCACGATTGACAAACACCTGCTGGAGAGAGAAAGGGAGAAACTGCAGTTTTCATGCTGGCCAGTCGAGGGCACCAGAGTCGTCGAGAGTCCACAGCGTACTCAACCTGTGACGCCAGTTCTTCTACTGGTCAACTGAGGGCGCCAGGGTCATTGAGAGATTTTCAGCGCACTCAATCCACTACGTCGGATCTTTGCAGACCGGTGGCTTCTTCGGAGGAGGAGCAGGTTGCTGAGGAGCCTATGCAACTGGGTAGGACCCGTCTGTCACTGGAGGAGCGTCAACGTTGCATGAGAGAGGGTCGCTGCATCTACTGTGCTCAGCTGGGGCACTTCATCGCTTCGTGTCCAGCAAAAGAGGAGGCTCACAAGTAAGCGAGAGGACGCTGGTGAGCCGTACTCATGTTCCTGTTTGTCCCTCTCGACCCAAGGTGGAGGTTACCTTGGTCAACGGATCTGTTTCCCGGTCTCAGGTGGTGCTGGTGGATTCTGGTGCGGACACCAGTCTGATGGACACCGGTCTTGCCAGAGAGCTGCTGCTGGACACAGTTTGTCTTCCTAAGCCTTTGGAAGCGACGGCGCTGGATGGTAGGCGTCTCTGGTGAGTTACCCACCGCACTTCCCCTGTGTCAGTGACTTTCTCGGATGGTCACACAGAAACTATGACTTTGGTTCTCGGGTTCCCGTGGCTCACGTTACATAACCCCCACATTGACTGGTCTTCGGGCGAGGTACTTAGCTGGGTTCTTTCCACAGTGAGCAGACTTGCCTTTCTGACCACATTGAGATCGGTGGAAGCAACATTTCCGCTCCTGTGGCCCAGCAGGAGAATTCTGCAGCTGACTTTCCTGATCTTTCTGGCGCTCCCGAGTGTTACTTGGATTTAAACTTGGAGAAGTGTTTAACAAGACGAAGGCTACTTCGTTGCCCCCACAGACCCTATGACTGTGCCATAGACTTGTTGCCTGGCACTTCCCGTCCTAATGGCAAGTGATCTGTAGTCTTTTTTTTTTTTTTTTTTAAGATTATTTTTTGGGGTTTTTCCCTTTATTTTTGAAAGTGTATAGCTATGAAAGGGGGAGAGAGATGGGGATGACACGCAGCAAAGGGCAGCAGGTCGGATTCAAACCGCAGGACTCAACATGGGGCGAACACTCCTATTGGGTGAGCTAGAGGCCGCCCAGTGTAGTCTGTTTTCACTGTCACCTCCTGAGAGGGCAGCGATGAAGGAGTACGTGGGGGCATCACTAGCAGCAGGGGATTATTCGTCCTTCCTCTTATCCGGTGGGAGCAGGTTTCTTCTTTGTGGGAAAGAAAGACAAATCCATTCGCCCCTGTATCGATTACAGGGGACTCAATGACATTACGGTGAAGAACCGTTATCCACTGCCTTTGATCTCCACTGCCTTTGAAATGCTCCAAGATTTTCACGAAATTGGATCTTCGCAGCGCCTACCATTTGGTGAGAATAAGGAGTGGGGATGAGTGGAAGACGGCTTTCGACACTCCTACAGGCCATTATGAATACCATGTAATGCCATTTGGACTCACTAATGCTCCTGCAGTTTTTCAGGTGTTAGTAAGTAGGTGTTGGCCTCTTGCAACCTCTGCCGGTTCCCAAGCGCCCTTGGTCAGACATTTCCATAGACTTTGTTACGGGGTTACCTCCCTCCGAGGGTAATACTGCCGTTCTGACTGTTGTGGATAGATTTTCCAAGATGGTGCATTTCATTACCCTGCCCAAATTACCCTCTGCTAAAGAGACAGCGGAGGTTCTGCTCGCCCATGTGTTCAGGATCCATGGTCTGCAGGCTGATGTGGTGTCAGATCGTGGTCCACAATTCATCTCCCAGTTCTGGAAGGCATTCTGCATGCACAGTTAGAGCCGCTACTGTACCATCTTCTGAAGAATGACTGATTGACAGGCTGAAATAATCTCTGCTGTCATCTTCAGCTGTTTACCTGTTTGTTTTGCCATAACTGCAGGTCCAGAGGGACTTTGTGGAACACCGTCTGCCTGCACAAATATTGACCAGAGCGCACAACTGCTATCGCCATCAGTTGGGAGCAGGTCAATGGCACGGGGTTCGCTGAGGTGAGCTGGGAGTGTGGCATGAAGAATATTGCAAAATGTGTGTGTTTACACACGGATAACCAGTGATGGAAAGTAACTAAGTATATTATATCAATATATATATAATATATCAATAAATGTGCCTTCAACACCATCCTCCCGGCTCTGCTACAGGACAAGCTGCCCTAGCTGTACATGCCTGACTCCACCTGCAGGTGGATCACAGACTTCCTGTCTGACAGGAAGCAGCACGTGAAGTTGGGGAAACACGTCTCTGACTCTCTGACCATTAACACCGGTTCCCCTTAAGGCTGTGTCCTTTCCCCTTGCTCTTCTCCTTGTATACTAGTACAGAGTGAAGATAATTATCTTTAATCCCCCGTGTCCTCCTTGGTTACAAGCAACTGCTTGGAGGAGGGGTGGGGGTGGTGCGCGATTACGGAAGGTTTGTGTCATGTGGAGCTGGACCTGAGAAATTTAAAGTCATTCGAACTTAAAGGGGAACTATCCAGTTTGTTTTAGCTTAATTTACCTTAACTAAACATCTTTGGAGTTATTGGAATGGTTATATGACTTTTTTGAAGCCTGTGAGCGGAAAAACCATCCTTGCAACTTTGGGCCGACGGGCATCAGGAAGTATCACGTGACATCAGGTCTCGCGATGTAACATATTGCTTCACGGCACTGCACGCATACACACCCCCATCCAGGAACCAACTAGCTATAGGAACAAGGTAGCAATGGAGTCATGGCTGAGCCGGCAATGAAGAAGCAGAAAGCTAAGAAAGCATTGTCGGAGGAACAGAGAAAGAGCAAACGGCAGACTGACCGAGCGAGGAGTCAGACACGAGTAAACATCGGACCTGCGTTTTCAGAATGGTGAGAACTGAGATAAACTGAAGCCTGCAAATCCAATGCTGACCTGGTGTTCTTGCTGTTGCACTTGTAAGTATCTTTGATCAGAAACTTTATCTGCCACAGAGTTTCTTGTCAGCTGGATGTTGGCCAGCGCAAGTTGCTTCTGCTCCAACAGTGTTCTAAGGCCATGGTAGGAAAAAAGAATAATGTTATGGACCTGGGAGAGAAGGGTAATATTTCGAGAAAAACCTCAATGGACATGGCTCCATGCGTTTGCTGGATTCTTTGAAAACAAATGCACATGACATGACCAGAGGGAGAAGATGGGAGGGGGGAAGAGTCGCCAACGAGTTTTTACGAAAGTTTTGCCAAATATCTATTCCGAAGCTCTAGGGGGAGGTCTATACAGAAACCTGCAAGCAAAAAGCGAGAAAACAGCGAAGAAATTGCCAAAACTGCATAGCGCCCCTTTAATTCAAGCCTTATTTGCGCGCATCCATATGGCCGATTGTGCTCAAATTTCTTGTGAAGCATTTGCGCATCATTTCAAGTTATTGGAAAGTTTCATGTTTGTAGCTCATTTGAGCTCACAGGAATTTGAGCCATGACAGAAGAGACAAATAATAATAAACCTCAAAAGAGTTCCACCCTTTCAGGGTTTGAACTTACACCCAAATATGTCATTGGCAAAACCATTGTTTTCCGATGCCTAGCATGCACTCCTACTCCTAGCTATATCATCCTATTGATTAATCAGATGAAAGCAGGTCTAATAAACAATCTGATATATGCATTAAGAAGCCTTTATTGGCATTATGTTACAATGAATACAACAAAATTACGAAAATCAGCTCCTCTCTTCGGTGATTTCAGGGGTAATGAAACCTGACTATAATGCTGCCACTTGAAAGTTGATGAGTCGAATCATCCCTCAGTGACCCCACAGTCTACTTAAAATACTACGAGCCACCTTCGCCTTTCCAAGAGCTGGTTGTGGTGCACATTCATGGAGGAAATGCAGTGAGACGAGCAGCCTGACCCACTGAGTTGAATCCTCCGGGCAGACTGCGTGGACTGCCAACAAGTGTTAAAATGTTTCTGGTTCATTTTGAAACGCCACATGACCGCATGGACTGTTAACGTGGTTGAAATCATCACTAAACTAATGCTAATGGGTTTTCTGATTCCCAGATAGTCTATATGAAAAAAAGAAGGAACGAATAGTAAAATCTTAGTATTGAACAGCCAAATCCTATTTGAATCGAAAAACTCTGATTGGGGTACAACCCAACTAACTATATGTTATTGCTGATAAAAGGATCTAAGAAATGATCCTTCTCTTTGCCACACATTTGCTTCTGCATAGCTCACTTGTGATGACCATCTGCATGGTATAAAGCATGCAGTATTTGCAAAAAATGACTAGAGTTAAAGTTGTACCTTACAATGCTGCTGAAAGGGGTTGTATGGAGGTCAATGCAATCCAGCCAGCAGTGATATCAAAAGTCTCTGACTCATGCAAACACACACACACACACACACACACACACACACACACACACACACACACACACACACACACACACACACACACACATACACAAACACTTTCACCCTTGAGAAATCCCTACACAGACAGCTGACACTGCATGTCAATATCTTGCATGTTGTGCAATTGTCCCGTCTGTCTGAGCTCCACTATTTGATTGCGTTGTTACATAAGTGATTTCAAAAGGCCCTGTTAACCCGACCTGCTCACCTTGGCCGCTCACATATGTATGTATAGATATTTCACAGGCTGGCGGGCCCACACCTGCTGGTATAAATTATTGGTACTTCCATTAGATCTTGTTGAAGTACAAAACAATTTAAAGAGGTATTGGATGCCGAATTTGTTCACAAGTTTCAAAACTGCCTCTGACTAAATAATGCTACAAAATCTGTAGCTACAGAAAACCTCTTTAGTAATTGGTTAATCTGGCACATGGAAAGATAATATTATACATCTTGTACTTGTAATCTTTTTTTATAAGATACACAAATATAACTATCTTCTTTTAAAAAATCTTTTCAGCTGAACAGTGAACTACTACAGGATCCCTGGTCAGTAATACAGAGGAGCCAGTGGGCAGAGAAGACTGTCAACTCTGTCTGATAGTAGAATGGGAGCCAAAAGCAGACACCGTCCCCACATTTAAGAGTAAGATTAAAACTCTCCTTTTTGATAAAGCTTATACTTAGGGCTGGTCCAGGTTTTCCTTGGACCAGCTCTTAGTTATGCTGCTATAGGTTCAGACTGCCGGGGGACTTCCTTTGGCACACTGAGCTCCTCTCTCCTCCTCTCTCTCTCCATCTGTATGCATTCATGTCATTAATGCAGTGGTTCCCAAACTAAGGGGCGTGCCCCCTCGGGTTGGCTGTAGTTATAACAAGGGGGACGAGGCCAGGTTAAATATAAATAAATGATGCATGGTCCTCCCCCAGGAAATTTTGAGCGTTAAAACACTTCATTTCATTCATCCTGAGACATTTTTAGGCACAGCTTTATGGTGAAAACACTGTATTTATGTCAATGCAGTAAGGGGGCTTTCACATCCGACTACACTTGAAAGTCCAGTTCATTTGATTAGTATGAACAGGGCAATTTTCCTTCTAAGTTGAAAAATTTAGTAGAGTTTAGAGTTTTAGTAGAGTTTAAGAAGACTGCACAGTCAACACTGTACAGTCTTTTTATTTCCTGGGCTCCATCATCTCCCAGGACCTCAAGTGGGAGCTGAACATCCACTCCCTCATTTAAAAAGCCCAGCAGAGGATGTACTTCCTGCGGTAGCTGAAGAAGTTCAACCTGTCAAAGACAATGATGATGGAACTTCTACACTGCCATCATGGAGTCCAGCCTCACCTGCTCCATCACCATCTGGTACACTGCTGCCACTGCTAAGGAGGGCAGATTGCAGCGTATCATCCACTCTGCTGAGAAGGTGATTGGCTGCAATCTGCTGTCTCTCCAGGACCTGTATGCCTCCAGGACCCTAAGTAATGGTAAGAATCTTTTGATTTCCTTTTCAATCAGACAGTACACTCAGCTGTTCAGAGACACAATACATGCATATTTTTCTATTCTATGCATCCTCTTAACATCCAGTGACGGATTGGGATAAAAAAACTGCCCTGGCATTTGATACACACCGGCCCTATTTTTGTCAATAACCTAGCTTGGAAATTAGGAACTTTGCCTTCCAAGTGAATCTTTCCACGCACCTCGCACCTTGTGGCTGCATGCATAAATTAACTTATCAAAATTAACCAAAGACAAATTATCAGTAGTGGCCCATAGGGGGGTGGCCCTTCTGGCATTTGCCCAAATTCCAGATGGCCAGTCCGTCACTGTTAACATCCATTTATACTTAGCAGTGACATGAATCCAAAAATACAGAGAAAACAGATGTACACAATTAAAAGAAAAAAAATCAAAGAAAAAAAAAAGTAGTGCTAACAATTAAATAGACATTCACATTAGCTGTTTCACTATCACTTAAGTCACATCATTTTTAAAAGTATGCAATGATTGGGGACCATTTAGTCAGCAATACATCTGTTTTTAGTTGTAACCTTGCGGTTATAGCTTTCATGTGGCAAAACTAACTTTAACTAACTAACTTAACTAACTTTCTCCCTCCATTGTGTCTATTTAATGGAAATTATAACAGCCAAACTCCATGGATACCGGTAAAACTACAATTACAGAGACTGATTAAGGACACAACTTAATTTTTAGGGGGAGGAGTTACACAGGTGTTGTCTACATGTAATTGGAGACATATACAATGATACACCGAAATCTGTGACCCATCAGAATGTGTTACTGTAGAGCCGTCTACCAGCCCTTAATCATGTTGTGACTTCGCAGGAAAAGTCAGATAGAGGCATTAATAAAAACTATATAAAAATGGCGTTCTTTTCACTGTTAGTCTTGTTTGCTGTTAAAGGTAATTTATGATCATCAGATGGAACATTACGCAGTTTCAGAAACGTGTAAAAGTTACATATTGTCACTTTAAGTTTGGTCTATGTCCCGTCGCTAACATTGAGGGGGCGGGGCTTATGACCTACAGTATAATGCAGCTAGCCACCAGGGGGCACTCCAGATGTCTTAGAATCACTTATACAGTCGATGTATCTACCCCTACTTGGTGCATGATGTCCCATGTCGCGCTACTGTGGATTCTCTCTGACCACTGGTCTGCAGTGTTTGAATTCCACCTTCTAGTATCAGCTCAGCTCACTTGGAACCTTGACCAAAGTACCAGCTACCAGGTACCATCCACAACTAAACCAAAGTATTGTACAAGTTAAAATGTTATTACAAATTGGGATTTTATACAGACCAAAAATGTCTGTACAAAATTCCATTGCAGTTCATGCAATAGTTGTTGACATATTCCAGTTTGGACCAAAGTGGTGGACTGAACGACCGACTGACCAACATTGCCATCTATCCGTCAGCATTGGCCATTTGTTGAAATCCAAATGACCCGTCTCCATGACAACTGAGCAAACTTCATCTGCTGAGAAAGACAGTAAAATGTGGTTGAAAGCTGCAGTAAAAGCCAGTAAGGGGACCTTGGGTTAAGAGTTTTTTGTACTAAAAAATATATTTTGTTTTGCTGTAAAAGTGACCTTTGTCCTGCAAATTACGACTGTTGTCTCACAGAAGCAAAGGCAGACGTATATGGACATTGTTAGAGCACTGCGAAACATTCTCTAACAAGACCACAACATAATTCAGTATAAAAGTAGTTTAATTTGAAATAACCGGAAGATACGGAAAGGATAGGGTGAGAGTTTAGGATGGGTCATGTTTTGTAGAATTTTAAGGAGAGGGTCGAGGAGAGGCATGAGGAATGGGGTTGATTACTGGGGATGAACAGGGACAAACGCCGTGGAGTGGTTGAACATCTAGAAACCCAGGGGTTGAGACTCAGGATGGGGGAGCTTATGTCTTTATCATCCCCTGGGGTTTCTGGGTTTAAGTCTAAGATCTTTCTCCTGTAAGGCGATAGTTTTAACCACTGAGCTGCCGTGGGGCCTTACTAAGAGAGAGGGAGAGAGGAGACAAAAACTCACCAAACCTTAACCCTACACACAAGGCAAATAAACACTCACATGGGTCATTTGGGTAGGCGATTACAAACATATTTTATCATTTTCCTGCAGAAAAAGAAGCTGCTGTTAGGATAAGTCAATTACCATTTAAGGGACAGTCTTTCTAACCACTATATATTATATGTTCAGTTCAATCTCGCTAAAACCCAGGAATTATAACCTCTAAACTACAATGGACAATTGACCCCCATAATAAGACATTTAGTTGATAACAACATATCTGTGTCACATGTTGGCCACTGTGATTTTATTGTACGGTATTTTATAACTGAGTTTGTGCTTTTTCCTTTTGGTTTATACCCACAAAGATAGTTTTGATTGCTAAACGTTCTCAGTCTGTGTTCACTTCTTTGTCAGTCCTTCTTAGTTTGTCTTTTAATATCTTTCTTTTTCCTCCTTTCTCTATACCCAGACTACTCCTACGCAGACATGCAGCCTCTACTCTTTAGCAATGTTCTGTTCACTGAGACGTCTGCAGCTTCTGTTTTCACTCTTATTCTCTGTCTTGTGCTCAGAGGCTGCCAAAAGAAGCTGCCAGTTTAGGCCATATTCTCTCCTTCTGAAATCACACAGGAAGGGAAGATTTGAACAGTAAACCTCACTAAGACTAGCATTACAATGTAGTGTTTCCAGGAGTTTTTCTATGTGGGGTACACATACCTGGTGGGCTAAATCCATATAACTACAATGTTGAGTTATGTACTTTTTTCTGCCAAGATACATTAATAAGTAAATATAGGAGAAGGGATACCTCAATTATGATGCTGCCAAAAATTTCACACCGCTTTATTTTCGTCACTATGTGTCCAAATATATGTTTTTCATGTCATGCAGCTATGAATTCTATATTTTGTGTTGCAATTAGAACAAGACACAAAATACACTTCAATACAAAAATAGTGTGCTTTTCTTTTTTGAAAGACTAAATATATTTTTATAGAGTCATTATCGAACTGGTGAAGTAGATTCCATAACTCGACATCCAACAACAATACAACAACTAAGTATCTATTATTACAAAATGTAGTGTAACATAAACTAGGCTGCTGGTTTATTGGATTTCAGCCCTAAATTGACCATAGTTTGGCAACAGAGTGTTAAAATGGATGTCAATGTGAAGAAAAAATGATCAAATGAACAACTACAACGTGTTGATGATTTTAGGGGTGGGTGTCAAATTAAGGAAAAAACAACAAAGAACAGATATCTTGCTCTTGTCATAGATTCTCCAGTTGTGGAACTCTGCAGGTAAGATGAACAATATTCTTCCAAAACATACCTCATTAAGTGTTTTTAACAATATATGTATTGCAACAACAACACAGTAGCAACCAAGAACATACAGTTGTAATTATTTGGCAGATTATTAATGTGTCAATGGTGAGGTACAGTAGCAAATAGCAAGGCTTCTGTAAAGAGACTAGAGAGCAAACCAGGAGTCATTTACAATTCAATTTCAATTAAATTTTATTCATAGTATCAAATCATAACAAGAGTTATCTCAAGACTAGCAGGGCGTATCAGGGCACTTCAGGGCATAGCAGGGCACAGCAGTGCGTAACAGGGCGCCGAGCAGGACCATGGCGACAGCTGCAGCCATTTAGGTGCCACCCTAATCCAAGGAAAACTGCGGGGCGAGAAAACATAAGGGCTCCAGGGAATAAGCTCCCCAGAGCTAAGTAAGTAACAAGCATTTATGGGACATGGATTGAAAGAGAGAGGAGCTCAGTGTGTCAAAGGAAGTCCCCTGGCAGTCTAAAACTATAACAGCATAACTAAGAGCTGGTCCAAGGCAAACCTGAGCCAGCTCTATAAGGGTTACCAGCAGCTACCACTATTACAGTATTAATATATGTGACCTCTCATCCCACACCACCTTCCCTCAGCCCCCTTAAATGTTTCAGAACTGGTCCCCATACCCTATCAAACATAGCCTAGCTCCGCCCTCCTACGTACTTCCGCTCAATTTTCATTTTCCTTCAGTACACCATCTGGGTTTGTGGTATATTCTTGGGTTTTCTCCGGCCAAATCTTTGGCGGTCCAATCAGTGAACAGAGGGAGTGGCTGAGAACAATGACGTTGAGGTTGTGCGCTAGTTTGAGTTGTAGTTGTAGTTGTAGTTAAAGCCCAAGCAAGAACAATCTTTGGTGAGTTTTGTTGGTGGCCCTCCTACCCACGGGGTTCGGAAAAAGTTTGATTTTCCAGCTTGCTCCGTTAGTGGTGAAGGAATTAGCTAAGGCGAGTGATGCTAAGCTGACGTCACGACCAAACGTTAGCGATTGGTCATGGCAGATCCAGAGTGGCTCTGGGCAGATCCAATAGTTTTAAACTTCAACGAGTACCCGCCTTCAAAGAAGCTAATACTTACAAATGAAATGTACGAGAGTCTGGTAGGACCAGGCTATCTCAAACACGCATTCCCTATCAAACTCTCCTCCCCGCAGATGGAGGTAGATAATCGTAATATAAGTTTTTAGCCAGTACAGTACCCAGATATAATTCAATTTTATTTATAGTGTCAAATCACAACAGGAGTTATACACTAGACTACACTCTATAATTTAAAAAGACCCAAACATTTTCCACGAGCAAGCATTTGGTGCAACAGTGGTGAGGAAACTTGGATGGATTCAAGCCCGTCGTTTGAAGTAGGTAACTTTGTTACCGAGCCAGGCACCCCAACCAAGCCCTTGAGTAAGAAAACTAAACGTGAAACCGCATTGAGTGCTACGGCTAGTAAAAACCTGTCGGCTACTGTTAAACAACTTGTGGTCGATGTGGGTTAAAACAAAAAAGAACTTAACCGAATGCAAAGCGAGGTTCAAGCCTTGAAAATGGAAAATAGCACTCTAAAATCTACTTTAGATGAGTCCTGCCATTATAGATGGAGATGGTTTCTGAAACTTCATGGCTTGAAAGAAGCTGATGGAGAAGACGTGAGAAACTGTGTCATAGACGTCCTTCAACATGTTGCACCCGACATCAGTGACAATATGCATGCAGGAGTCGACATTGCTCATCGCCTTGGACCTAAACAAGTGGAGAAGAATAGATCTATCATCATACTCTTATGATTAGCACGACGAGTTCGAGATGTGGTTTGGCATTCTGCCAGGAAGAGCAAGTATCTTCGGGATAAGCGTCTGACCATCATGGAGCCTCTGCCTCCCGAGGACAATGCTGCGAATGACAGATTCTGGCCCTTAGTTAAGAAGGCACGAGAAGAGGGTAAGAAGGCGTCCTTTAAGAACTCATATGCCCTCATTGACGGGAAGAAGTGCCTCTTCTCAGAAGTCAGATGAGAAGGGAAAAAATGCTTGCTAAAATTCATTCTCAAGCTATTTTGATTAGGGGTTAATGTGGACTTTCTTTTTAACAAGAAGCCCACAGGGGTTAATGTGGGCTTCTCCCCCTATTGCAATTTCTAGGATCGCTTTATAAGGATTCAATTTAAGTTAATTGTAATGATCTGTATGCCTAAATTACAATAAAAAAATAATTTATTTTTCTTTTTTCTTCCCATTTTCTTTTATAAATGCTCTAAGTAGGTTACTACTTAAGGAAAGTTAAGAGTAAAGTAGTCAAAATCTATACTAGGGACATAGCTCTCAAAGTTATTGTATTTTATATTGGTATTTTGGGAGTTTTTCTTATTTTTTTGTCTCACATTATGTTTTGATGAATGATGGTTGTTATCCACCTCTCCTTTGTTGCTAGGCAAGTTAGAAAGCTTTCAAGGTTCTGATTAAGTGTTATCTGTAGTTGTTCATTGTTATGGATCTTTCTTTCAAGTCTTTGTCTATTTTGTCTTTGACATCCAGTTCAGTTGAGTGAGTCTCTTGGAGCATTACAATGTCTGCTTCGCATCTTTTACTAAATAAAAATAATGCTTTCCTCTTCACAGCATCACGCATTCCCCTTTACATTTAAATTTTGGAGATCACAGTGGGGGAGTCCTATACACTACAGCCATGGAAGTAACAATTCAGCAGGGGTTGCTATACTTTTCACAAATTCAAAGGAGAAATTTTAGAAACCGTAAAATCCTCTGAAGGAAGATGGATAGTCATAAAGCAAGAAAATGTCATTTTTATTATATGCAATGTTTATGGTTATATGCAATGTTTATGGTTATAATAAAACTTTATTCGCCCAGCTATCAAACAATGCCAAACTATTTCTCGACAAATATATTGACTCCTATATTGTCTTTGGGGGTGACTTCAATGAATGTGTAGATTCCAGTGTTGATAGATTCCCCCCATCATTGAGTCAGGGTCCTATTACCTATAATTTGGTTCTATCCTTGTGTTCTGATCTTTCCTTGGTAGACACTTGGCCATTTTTAACCCTGACCTATTGGACTTCACCTTTCACTTAAATCTCAATCTGCTATTCATTTTGTTAAGAATATATTACATTCAGTTGCTCCGTTCTCTGATCATAAGCTGATAACAATTAAATTGGGCGACCAGCAGGTTACCACATCGCTACGAGGTTATTGGAAGATGAATTAATTACAGTATTAAAGACCTTATAACTAAAATCTTTTCCAATCTCACTGAGGGATGTAAACAAAAATGGGAGTTATTTAAGTACAATACCAGATGTATTGCCATTAAGAGATGTAAAGTGCTAAAAGCTAATTGAAATCACATGGAAACTAAATTACTTGATAGATTAAATGAGTTATCTAAAGAACATATTAATGAAAAAGAAAAAATAGAAATGAAAAGGCTTAGCTTACCACTGATAAGTTCTATTTTGATTTAGCCAGAGTGGCCTATTTAGCCAAATGGCTAGAAGAGGGCAAGAAGAACTCAAGTTATTTTTTTGCACTACAGAAAAGCAATTTAAGAAAAGCTCTTAATATAAATGGCACCAAATCTACTGACCCTTTTTCAATTTCAGAATTTGTCACAGCCTTTTATGAAGATTTGTACTCTTCCAAGTTTAATCTCAGTAACTGCAACATGTTTATTGAAGAAATAAGAAAATACATCCCGAACATTAATAATACTTACAAAGCACTTTGTGATTCCAATATAACAGCTGCTGAAATAATGAAAGTTGTCCATTCCATGAAAAAAGGAAAGGCTCCCGGTATAGACAGGCTTTCTGTAAAATTCTATGTGCATTTTTGGGAATATATTCAGGATCTGCTGCTTTGCATGTATAAAGAATGTGTGGAGCAGAAAGAGATGACCACCACTATGAAACAAGGTATTATTTCACTCATCCCTAAACCGGGTAAGGGCGCAACGTTTGTTGACAATTGGCATCCAATTTCACTATTAACAATTGATTATAAAATAATAGTCTTAGTTTATGCCAATAGACTTAAAACAGGCCTTGGTGATATTGTATCTGAAACACAGTCTGGCTTTATGAAAAATCATCATATAACAAATAATTTAAGGCTGGTGCATGATTTACTGGACTACGCTGATGAAGTGCAGTCACAGGCTCTTGTTCTTTTTCTAGACTTCTACAGGCCTTTGATACTATTGAGAATACATTTCTTTTGAAAACGCTTAAATTATTTGGCTTTGGTGATGCTTTTATTAAGTTATTGAGATGCTTTATGAATACATTAATAGTTCTGTGATAATTAACCACAATACAACTAATAGATTTGAGATAAAACGCAGAATTCGGCAGGGATGTCCAGTTTCCCCCTTCTTATTTCTGCTGTTTAAGGAACTGCTAGCGTTAAGTATAATATTGATTTAAAAGGTATAAATATTTTCGACAAAGAAATAAAAATTGCGCATCTGGCAGATGACACCATTCTGTTTTTAAAGGACAAAAATCTGCTGCTTTGTGCTTTAACTTTGGTTGAACAATTCTCCAGGGCCTCAGGTCTTAAGCTGAATGTCTCCAAGTGTGAGATATTACCCTTACATGAGTGTGATGTCAGTGTTCTGAATGATATTCCTGTAAAGCACACTGTTAAATATTTAGGAATTCACATAACCAAGAACATAGCAGACAGCAGCTAAACTTTACATCAAAAATGGCCAAAAATAAAAGGTATTCTCAGCTCTTGGTTGCAAAGAGATTTAAGTATGTTTGGTCAAGGCATATGGTCTCTCCCATTTTGTTTACCTTTCTCTCTCATTATTTATCAATGATAAAACACTTAAAGAGATTAATAAAAATATTCTCGACTTCATCTGGAAAAATAAACCTCACAAACTTAAAAAGGAGGTTCTTTCTGACTGTAAAGCACAGGGTGGTTTAGACTTTTTAGACTTCACAGACACCGTAAACTCATTTAGAATTGGCTGGATCAGGAGATGTCTTATATATTCCAATTCCTTGTAGTTTTTTATTCCTAATCATATATTTATCCGAGTTGGTGGTCTTTCCTTCCTTTTAAAATGTGACTATGCTCCCATGAAATTACCTGTCAAATTATCTAAATTTTACCAACAGTGTCTTCTTTCTTGAAAACTGTGTTTCATTCACAACTTCTCGCCTCATGAAACACTTATTTGGAACAATGCAGATATTACAGTTAAAAACAAATCCCTATTTTTCTCTAGATGGTTTCAATGTGGCATCCATAATATTATTTTTTTATTTGATAGTTCTGGCGCTATTTTAACATATGAATATTTTTTAACACGTCATGGCTTCCCAGTCCCATTTAGGGAATTTAACACACTGATTAAAGCTATCCCTATCTGTACGTACACACCGCCGCCGACTTGAGCTGCAAAGAAGCTCTGGTCGCCCTGTCGAGGACGCTTGTCAAAAAGTACTAGGAAGCTTATTGACGCTTTGGCCACGCTGACGTGGCAGCATTCATCGATCAACATCGTTCAACACACGATTGAAGAAAAAAGCATAAGCAGCCACTGCACGGCCAATCCATTGACACTAGAAACCCTTTATAAATTGCATATATAATGACAGAATTTGTGCTGTTTGTTGGTCGCGGCGGTGTCTGTTAGCAGTTAGCTCGCTCGTTAGCCGCTGAACCGCAGCAGAATGCAGGCAGAGCGAGCAGCCGCCAGCTGTTGATCCGTGCAGGACTTCACCGTGAGCGGACTGTTTAGAGACCATGTAACCGGCAGGCAGTGACAGACTGGTAATCTGGCATTTGGGCAGATGCCAGAGGGGCCGCAGGCCCTCGTGGGCCGTTTGGGCCGGCTGGCCAATCAGAGAGCTGCATGATTGTCACAGCCACGCAGCCCATGATGCGGTCCCTTAATTGTAAAACGGCGGCCCATATCATTTCTCTCGGCCCCCCTTCAAGCATCAATAATAAAGGTCTTTGGTCATCTAGGAACCATAATTCCTCAAATCCCTCACACCTACTGTTGCTGTAATCTGATCAGTATTTATACCACATATGATTCTCTTGGTATCACTCATGATTGCCCTCTACAGTCGCAAACTTTTACATCAGTCTGTATTGTTTTGTAGCGAAATTACTTACTCAGATCAGATGTTAAAAAATGTGCATGGTTTGAAATAAAACAAATCTACCGGAATTTTCTTTATTTGACTATTTGTTTGCAAAAGTTAAAATGAAGCAATGCCTTATGGGAATGTCATAGCGTAGCCCGCGTCAGCGTGGTTGTTGTCGGAAGTTGAAGATTGGAATTTGAAGTTGGAAGTCGGAAGATATTGAATGTAAAAATGAATCGAGGCATCAAGCGACACAAGGGGGGAGCGGAGAAAAAAAGAGAGAAATACAAGAGAGCGCTGTTGGCTGACGGTGAAAAATGCTGCAAACTAACGGATTTATTTTAAAAATCAAGTGCAGCTTCAAAAATCAAATGCGCGTGCCTACATGGAGTCACTTTTAAAGTATGAGACTGTTTTGACCGCACAGCTGTTCCTGCGCATTTTTGCACGGACTGCCCCTTTGTCAAAGTATCTCCAAACCAGCGCCATGGATCTCTTGAGCGCCCACCGAATGGTCAGAGAAACACAGCAGCAACTCCAAAACATTGTGCGGGATTTCGACACTGTGAAAGAGGCCGCAGACAAGTTTGTAAACTGGGCAAACTCAAGGTTCGAAAGTGAGGACGCAGAGGTGGAGGTAATGGATGCATTGCCGGAAAAACGCCTAAAAAAAAAGATGGCTTTGCCGGGACAGTCTAGTGAAGCACTGGCCGCTACCGACGCATTGGTGGACTATAGAATAAACGTGCACAACATAATTCTGGATACGGCAACAACCTGTATGCATCGCCGGTTCTTGCAGCACGGGGAGCTCTATGCAGATTTAGCATGCCTTGATCCTCGGAAATTCCTCCTTATAAAAGATAAGGAACTGCCCCCGAATGCACTTTGAAACATAAGTGAAGGTCTACTTAAATTTAATGAAGATGCTACTGTCGAAAATCTACAGTCAGAATTGACACACCTTGCTATGCACTGGGACAGCCTGAAAAAGTCGCCTCTAAACGAGTACACAGTCAGGGTGTCAGAGCTTGATGATGCCTCAGAGAAGGAAGAGGAAGATACAGATATAAACCTGGTGAGCAAGAAATGTGCTGCCTGCAAAAATTGTGTGCTGTGTTGCTATTTCCTCCTCCAGCAGTTAAACCTCTTCACCCATGCTTACAACAATATATGGTTGGCATACAAATTCCTACTGACACTGTCATGTACTCAAGTGGCATGCGAATGGAGTTTTTCCACTCTGAAATTCATCAAGAATCGCCTAAGGACCCGATTGTCACAGGATAATTTGGAGGCTCTAATGTTGATGGCGACAGAAAAAGAGGTTCTAATGAACTTGGATTCAGATGACGTAATAGACAGGATTGCGGAGAAAAGCCACATCCTTCGTACCTTGTTAACTGCATGAAGGTAAGACATGTTTTTATTATGGAGCGGCTGGCTCTGATGATTTATACATTTTTTAAGCATTCGGGCTGTGCATTGATATGTCAATGTTTTGGTGCAGTTGTTTATAGCATGGGAGTTTACATTCATGCAAAGTGTGTGTTCCTTCCATGCGTGGGTCAAAAGTTCTATCTGCGAGGTTGCGCACCTCCCCCGTTGTGCCGCTGGTGGGTGTAAATGCCAGGGCCGTTTTTTGTTCCCAGTCCGTCACTGCCGGCAGGTAACGTTAACTGGTCCCTATACGCAAACAATGTCATATCCTAAATGATAGGGGAACCCAGCAACGGCGATTATGAGATTTTCCTCCATTTTCATGGAACTAATGTCTTGGTAGGAACAAAAGTTTACATCGTATGTTTCTCTGGGATCAGCCAGCGCAAAGGACGTCTATATTCCGATTGGTTGCTGCCGTTTGCCGCTGCTTGCCGCTGAACCGCGTCATAGCTCATTACCATAAAGTTGACTAAAGTTCAACTTTCTGATTGACGCTCTGGACGCTCAAAATGCCCAAAACGCGACGCCGACAGATTTGACGCTCCTTGCAGCTGAGAGAAGCCAGCTTCCATTGAAAATGAATGACTTCCGGTATCTTTAGAAGCTCAAGTCGGCGGCGGTGTGTAGGCTACGTACAGTAAGAGGTTAATGCATCTCATGAAAATTCACCTGTCTTTTGGTTTGGACAGTGTAACACAACATAAATTCATTTTGAATGGGATTGATGTGGTAGACAAAAAATGTGATAATAAACATATTTGTCAGATCTTTCAATTTAGAAAAAGAATAACTCCTAGAGGGAAATTCTACTGGGGATCTGTAGCATTAGACATTTCTGCAGCAGACTATTGTTGTAACAGTCACCAAAGTGGTTAGCTAGCACCTAGTGGCTAAAATTCACAGGAGAAAAATGACAGACTACCATCCTCTCTTTTGGTTTGGGAACTCTCACTGACGTTTATTCCGCGCATGCTCACAATAGCATTCAAGTGCACGCAGGCACACACGTACAAATATGATGTCACTGTTTAGGCTATTTAACATGGCTTTGCTACTCATATCAAATATGCTTAACACTCCCACTCAAAGACATGTTTACAGCTCTCTATAGTGGTAAACAAAAACCAAAAATACATTACTTCAAAATAAAACATCTGGCATACAGGCAATGTTTTAAAAACTTCAAAAACATTTACATTTGCCAGTTCACATTACTCTCTCATTACTCATTACTTGAATCTCTCAAGCTTAGCCTTTGTCACTGGCTTGGTAAGCACATCAGCTACAATGTTTGCAGTAGGGCAGTATTCTATAGATATTTTCCCTTCTGTGTGGTAGACCTTACAAAGTGATACTTTATATCTACATGTTTGCTTCTCTGTCTGCATACTGGGTTTTTAGATAAAGCTATTGCCCCCTAGTTGTCCTCATATATCTTGACTGGTACATGCTGGTTACAACTATCTATTCCTTTAAGCAGTTGTACAAGGTACATACTCTCTGAGTGGTGGCTGCTAGGGCCATATATTCAGCTTCACAGGTGGATAGTTTTCTACTCTTCCACAATATAACTGGACCATTCTCAGTTAAGCTGAAACAGTATCCAGTTGTGCTCCTCCTATCATTTTTATTGGCTGCACAATCAGCATCACTATATCCCTAAAGCTGTAGGCTTTCCTCACTTTTCTGGTAGTGTAGTTCTTGATCTACCCTTTAAGTACCTCAGTAGGTGTTTTGCTGTAGCCCAACACTGTTGCTTTGGTTCAGCTAGGTGTTGTGATAGTTTACTAACAACCCAGCTCAGGTCAGGTCTAGTACATGTACATGTAATCCATCAAGCTACCTACTATCTCTCTATATCCTGTTGAGTCAATAACTTCACCCTCACTGTCAAAGTCTAACTTTTGCTCACATGGGGTGGATCTTGGTTTACATTCAGACATTCCAAATTTTGCTAATATCTTCTCTATGTGAGTCATTTTGATCTCTCCCTCAGTCTGTCTGAAGTCAATACCCAGGAAGTGTTTAAGTGGACCCATATCTTTCATCTTAAACCTTGAGTAAGGTGTTGTTACTCGCCGCTATGATTAAGTCATCTACCCATACTAACAGTATCACTTTCTTGTTCTCAGATTCTATGCTGTAGACACGATGATCAGCATCATTTTGTACAAAATCATTTTCTGTAAGGTGATCATGCAGTAACATGTTGCAGTTACGCCCAGACTGTTTTAAACCATACAGTGACTTATTGAGTTTACACACTAAGTGTTCTCCTGTTTTTGACTTGATCTCAAAACCCTCCGGTTGTTCCATATATACCTCACAGTCCATCGGAGCGAGGAGGTAAGCAGTCTTCACATCCATTTGGTGTAGGGTAAGATCCTCCTGTACAGCCACCTGCATCAATGCCCGGACAGAGGTCATGTTGGCGGTGAAAAGGTTTCTTTATAGTCAATCCCTTCTACTTGACCGTATCCTTTTGCGACATATCTGGCTTTACAAGTCTCAGATCCATCTGGGCCCTCTTTCACTGCATATACCCAGCAGCCTCCCACTGCTTGTTTGCCTCTTGGCAGTGGAGTCAGAGTGAAAGTCTCATTCTCTGTCAAAGAGTTCATCTCCTCTTTCATCGCGTCAGTCCACATTTTTGACTTCTTAGAGTCCACATCCTCTCTGAATGTTTTAGGTACACCATAAGCCACTCTGTACAAGTAGTCTACATTTTCACTTTCGTCATTATTACGCTCAACTTTACACTGGTACTCCTTTAAGTATTCTGGAGCCATTTTCTGTCTCGTAGGATACCTCCTTTCTCCCTGTTCTCTCTGAGTGCTATCTGTCTGGGTCGGACATGCCTCAGCAGTCTCCTCTACACTGGACTCTTTACTCTCCTTGTGTTTTCACAGGAGAGTAAAGACCTGACCCTGGTTGACTACCTTTGGTGGGGTATTTTCATAACTCTCAATGTTGTCCCCCATGTCACAATCTGCGCCAGAACTATCAATTTCACCAGCCTATGTTTTAGGACTTTTCCTGTCTCAGGAAAATTAACACGTTATATGCGTTATATGCTATATTTATCATAGCCTACAAAAATCCCTTTTTCGCACCTTGAATCCAGTTTATTTTTATCCTGCTTATATACGTAGCATTCAGAGCCAAATATCTTCATGTGTGATAGGTTAGGTGTTTTTCCTGTGAAAACACAGTAAGGTGTCCATCTCTAGTCGCTTACTGTAACACCTGTTGCGGATTTGAGCTGCTGTCTGTACAGCATATGTCCATAATTGCTTTGGGAGGTTACTCTGCAATAGCATGCATCGTGACATCTCAAATAAGGTTCTCCAACCTCTCTCGTCAGTTCCGTTCTGATGAGGTGAGTAGGGTGCACTTGTCTCGTGCCTTATCCTGTTACTCCTAAGTAAAGACTGGAACTCCTGCCCGGTAAACTCTGTGCCATTATCAGATCTTATGCATTTATCTTTCCATATGGGGCT
Source organism: Perca fluviatilis (assembly GCF_010015445.1). Classification (NCBI taxonomy): domain Eukaryota; kingdom Metazoa; phylum Chordata; class Actinopteri; order Perciformes; family Percidae; genus Perca; species Perca fluviatilis. Next base: position 34,557,752 of record NC_053115.1, read on the forward strand.
ACGTCTGCTATGAATTTCTCCGGAGCTTTTGTTGTGTCACTCTTTGCTTTGATAAAGTATGGAAAAATCATCCCACTGTAATCATCAGTAAATGCTACTGCATACCTATATCCATATTTATCTGCTGGTTCTATAGGACCGCATAAGTCTGTGTGTACTAGCTCTAGTACAGTTGTAGCTTTAGCGTCTGCCTGTCTGTTTCTGCTTTGTGTAAACTTGCCCTGTGTGCATATTTCACAGTTTTGATTAGACTTGTTGTGTTTCCCTTTTATCGTCATCCCTTTAACCACCTTTTCTAATTTCGCAACATCATCAAAATTACAATGACCAAGTATCCTATGCCAGGTTTGAATATCATTACAACCATACACTTCATCAACGTTTTCATTTTCTACTGTGCTAAGGACAGTATGGACAACATCCATTTTGAACTTGGTACCATCCTTGTGAAACAGCTGGTTATCACCGTCCTTGAAGTGGATCTCTGCTCCGTTGGCTGTAGCTGCTTTGACTGAAAAGATGTTTTGTGGAAACGATGGGATGTACATGGCTTGCTTGAGCCTCGTTTCCACTTGTCATCCCTCGCTGTCCAGCATGTAGATTTCGGCATCTCCCCTTATCTTCACCATCCCGCTCACCTTAGTTTCGTCGGCAAGCTCGATCACGTGGTCCTCGGGCCTGAAGCTTTGTCAACTGTTTTGGACTTTGTGGCGTCGTTGATCATGTGTGTTGTGGCGCCACAGTCGACCATGAGACCCTTCGTATCTCCTCTTTGTGTAGAACAGTCACTCAGCTTGAAGAAACAGAAAGATGTAGGCTCTGCCTCCGTCTCTCCGTCAGCTTTCTTCACATGGTCACGGCCTCGTCCTTGACCACGCCCCCTTCCTCGCTGTGGTGTGTTCCATTTTCGTTCCTCTCTTCGCGCCTGGGATTCGTCAGAGCATGTCCTGGGCATGTGTCCCTTTTTACCGCATGCGTAACACTCGACATCAGCCAGGTCCATTTTCTTTCCTCTTCCTCTTCCGCGCAGCCTTGTTGCCCCACTAGTCTTCATCACGTTGTCTTCTTCTAGATTCCCGTCACTTCTCCCATAATTTTCAGTACTCTCATAACTTCGCAATTTTGTTTTAAACTCGCCGAACGTTAAAATGTCATTTGTCTGGGTGACGTGCACGACGAATGGCTTGTATGAATCAGGTAGCCCCTTTACTACCATGGCTATCTGAAGCCCATCACTAATTTGCTCGTCTGCTCTTTTCAATGACGTGAATATAGTCTCTGCTCGAATAATATAGTCAGTGACTGTTTCATTGCTAGCCTTATGGAGTGAGGAAAGTTCACAATACAAACTCACAACGCGGGGTTTGTCCTTTCCCGCATAGTGCTCCCGAAGAATCTCCAGTGCTTTTCTTCCATCACGTTTCGCGTCCCTCATTACCAATGACAAACTCTAATTGTCCAGACATTGCACTAGCTCTGCATATGCCTCTCCGTTCTTTGCCTCATCTTCCGCGAGAGCTGCCTCGTTTTCCTCAGCTATCTCCGGATCCTCCAAGATAAATTCTCTGAGGCCACGCAACTCCATGTGCGCGAGGAACCTCATTTCCCAGAGTTCGTAATTTTTCTCATCTCCGTCGAATAAAAGTTTGAACCACCTTTGGCCTGCATGACTGGGCCCATAACCTGTAGCGTTAGACATTTCTGCAGCAGTCTATCGTTGTAACAGTCACCAAAGTGGTTAGCTAGCACCTAGTGGCTAATATTCATGGGAGAAAAATGACAGACCGCCATCCTCTCTTTTGGTCTGGGAACTCTCACTGACCGTTTATTCCACGCATGCTCACAATAGCATTCAAGTGCACGCAGGCACACACGTACAAATATGATGTCACTGAGTAGGCTATTTAACATGGCTTTGCTACTCATATCAAATATGCTTAACAGGATCTTTAATTCCTGATATTAACTGGAAAAAGAGCTTGGTTGTTACATAGTAAATACTGCATAAAGTGTTAAAGTGAAGGAGGTTCAATTCAAAATTCTTCATAAAATTTCCCCTGTGAATGTTGCTGTAGCCAAATATGCAGACATTAGTCTTGTTCCTTCTATGGTGATATGGATGAAACACTATCACACCTATTTTATTAATAAATAATGAATAAAACATTTCTTAGAATCAGAATCAGAATCAGAAAAGCTTTATTGCCAAGTACGTTTTTTACACATACAAGGAATTTGTTTTGGTGTTGTAGGTGCATGTCACACATTCTCTAAAATAAGACGTTAAACAGAACAAAACAATATAAGATATATATATATATATATATATATATATATATATATATATATACACATACACACACTACTGGTGAAAAGTTTTAGAACACCCCAATCTTTCCAGGTTTTTATTGAAATTCATGCCTTATTGTACTCTGAAATGAAAGAATAGAACAAATGAACAATTGAAGTTAAAAAAGAAATCATGGAATCAATTTATAAACCAAAATGTATTCTAAATTTTTGACTCATCAAAAATCCCTTTGGCAGATATAACAATTGAACACACTCGTGGCATTCTTTCTACAATGGAAATCAAATATTCTTCAGAAAGTTCTTCCCAACTCCGTTGCAGAAGTTCCCATAAATGTGTGGCACTTGTAGGTTGCTTTGCTTTCACTTTTCTGTCCAGTTCATCCCAAACCAGCTCAATGGGGTTTAAAGTGATGGTTCGGAGTAATTCACCCTAGGGTCCTTTGCACCATGACCTCGAGCCAAACACCCCCCCAGAAGCTTTTTTCACCTGGGTCTAATATTGGGCGAGTTAGCGTAGAGTAGCGTTAGCCGCTGAATAGCTTAGCGCGGGGCTAATGGACCCACGTTTGTATCTCTTAAATGACCCCACTAATAATGCCCGAAATGATACCAAAGGTCTACACTAGTATCTATAGGTTATGCACTCATAAAACGATGGATTGGAAAGTTTGTAAGTACACCAGAAGTTTATGTAAATAACACTTGCCTGCTGGCTTCTGCTCTCTGCTGTTGTTGTTGCTGCTGTGAGACGAGTGCTTAGGGACATCTACAAATTACAACACCGAAAACTTAACTTATTTTTTAAAGTAAGTGCTGTAATATAACTAGCAGGAGACAAGTAATAATTGAGGTAAGTTTGGAGACATTACCTTATTTAATCATTAAATTAATACATATTTTTGTTGTATCTCTTTTCGGTGTAGTAATTTAGACGGCCCTAAGCACTCGTCTAACTGCAGGTAGCAGCAGCAGCAGCAGCAGCAACAGCAACAGAGAGCAGAAGAGAGCAGGCAAGTGTTCATAAACTTCTGGTGTACTTACAAACTTTCCAATCCATCGTTTTATGAGAGCATAACCTATATATACTAGTGTAGACCTTTGGTATCATTTCGGGCATTATTAGTGGGGTCATTTAAGAGATACAAACGTGGGTCCATTAGCCCCGCGCTAAGCTACTCAGCGGCTAACGCTACTCTACGCTAACTCGCCCAGTGTTAGACCCAGGTGAAAAAAGCTTCTGGGGGGGTGTTTGGCTCGAGGTCATGGTGCAAAGGACCCTAGGGTAAATTACTCCGAACCATCACTTTAAGTCTGGTGACTGTGCTGGCCACTCCATGTTTTTAAGCTTACCATCTTGTTCTTTTTTGCTAAGGTAGTTCTGGCATAGCTTGGACTTATGTTTTGGGTCATTATCTTGCTGTAGGATGAACCCCTGACCAACTAGGCGCATACCAGAGGGTACTGCATGGTGCTGCAAAATGCTGTGGTAGCCATTTTGGTTCAGGGTGCCTTTCACTCTGTACAAATCACCGACCCTGGATCCAGCAAAACAGCCCCAGACCATCATGCTTCCTCCTCCATGTTTGACAGTTGATGTCACACACTGAGGAACCATCCTTTCGCCTACTCGACAGCGTACAAAAATCCTGCGTGATGAACCGAAGATTTCAAATTTTGATTCATCAGTCCATAACACCTTCTTCCAGTCTTCAGTAGTCCATTGACGATGTTTGTTGGCCCAGGCAAGCCTCTTTTTCTTATTTTGACGTCTCAGCAATGGCTTTCTTGCTGAAACTCGACCTATCAAACCTGCAGCTCGAAGTCTTCTCTTTATAGTTGAAACTGAGACTTGCTTATTACGACCACTATTAAGCTGTGCTTGAAGCTGTTGACTCTCAGAAACTTGTCTTCTGATTCTGTTGTGGCTTTGGGTCTGCCAGACCTCTTCCTGTCAGAGTTTCCCCCAGTTTCTAAGTGCCTTTTGATGATGAAGAATACTGTACTCACTGACACCTTGACTTTGTTCGCAATTTCTCTGTAGGAAAGACCAACATTCTTAAGTGTTATGATGGTTTGTCTCTCTTCCATTGTTAATTGCCTTTTTCCCGCCATTTTAATAGCAACACACTACTTTCTGCAGTACAATACTGTTCAAATAATGCTCAAAAGGGTATGGTACCCCAGTGTGTTCCAACAATACTTTTATACAAACAGAGGGGGTTGTAAGTAATCCAGACAAGTTGGAACACCTGTGGGAATTGGTAGCACCAACTTTCAAAGCTTGATCAACCTCCATTGCTGCAGAACAGCTTTACATTGTTAACCCATTTCTTGTTCCCTGAAAAAGGCCTTTTTATAAAATACTGAAATGTACATTATTTTTCAGTTTTGTGTAACCTTACTTTTTTTTTTAACCTCAGGCAGTTCACCACTTACGTTTGTACCATTTCAAGCTATTCATTGGACTTGAACTGCTAAAAGTTCAATAAAAAACAAAGAAAATTGGGGGTGTTCCAAAACTTTTGACCAGTAGTGTATATATATATATATATATATATATATATATGTATATATATATATATATATATATATATATATGTATATATATATATATATATATATATATATATATATATATATATATATATATATATATATATATATATATATATATATATATATATATATATATATATAGGCTGCGGAGCTTGCCTGTATCCTCTGGGAGTCTTGTTTCTGACAAGGATGCGGTCACCCTCTTCCAATACAGAACTTCTGACTTTGCTGTCATAACTCCTCTTTCCTCTCTCTGCGGATTTTTTTGCATTTTCTCTGGCAATCTCATATGCTTCTTGCATTCCATCTTTCCATTTTTTCATGTATTGCTGGTGGTCTGTGTTTCCAGTCTCTGGTGTCAGCCGGAATAATAAGTCAATAGGAAGTCGTGGAGCTCTCCCGAACAGGAGGTAGAGGAGGAGGAGGTAGGAGAGAACCCTGTGACCTCACTTCTTGTGCAATTATAGGCATTAATCAGCTTGTTTAATGACTCCTTCCAGTTGACTTTCTCCTTCTCCATGAGCGTTTTTAGCATTTGCAGGAGTGTCCTGTTGAAGCGCTCAACTTGTCCATTGCCCTCTGGGTGATATGGCGTCGTCCTCGAGTCTGCAATGCCATAGTTCTTTGCCAACTGAGCAAACAGCTGATTTCACCCCCTTGGTCATGGTGTATCCTGAGGGGAAACCCAAATTTTTCAGGAAGGACGAGTTGTGTTCTTGCAGCTGTTCTGCGCTGCAAAATACCATCATCATCCAGCATCAGTTTCTCCCATTCACGCAACAGCCGTCTGGTTTGCATGCTAAATGATTTCAGTTGCTGACTCCCAGGCTTGGTACCTGTTAGTAAACACTCCACCACAGGACCAATGCACTGATCCTCTCTTGTGCCCGATAGATCTCTTTATAGGGGATCGGTTGACTCTCTGAGTTGATTGTCGATGCACACTGAGCTGACAGGGCCATAGACCACACAAAGTTTGAATCCTGCACTTCCACAGACTGTACTGTGGCTTGAACTGATCGCGATGACAGTTCCTCTGTGCACACCTCCATCATAGTCTCAATATCAACAGGCATTCTGGAAAGGCCGTCAGCGTCCCAAGTCTTCCTCCCTGGACGGTACATGATACTGAAGTGGAAATCCGCCAGCTCAGCTACCTACCGACACCCAGTAGCATTAAGTTTGGCTGTTGACAGAACATAAGTAAGTGGATTATTGTCTGTGTACACAGTACACGAAGAGCCAATCAGATAGTCTCTGAATTTCTCGCAAATAGCCCACTTTAAGGCCAAAAACTCCAGTCTTCCGGAATGTAGGTGATAGTTCTTCTCAGACTGTGAGTGTGCGTGATGCATATGCGATGACTCGCATTTTTCCTCCCTGCTCCTGATATAAAACTGCACGAGGCCCTGATTCGAGGCATCAGTGTGTAAGATGAAAGGTTTACCGAAGTCTGGGAATGCAAGGATTGGTGGCTCTACCAGGCAATCTATCAACTTCTCGAGTATCTGTTGGTGGGAATCGGAAGGGAGGGAACCCCCTTGCATTTTCCTTTCAGATTTTTGTTTTTTAGTCCTTGGTGTTTAGGCTGCTGTTTATCAGGCGAGGTTCTCAGAAGGTGGTAGAGAGGCCCAGCAATGCGGGAGAAATCTCTAATGTATTATCTGTAATAGCTCAGGAGTAAATGTAAATCAACAATAAATGGCTTCACCCCCTTCCTTAGTTTTACAAGGGTGTCACAGAACTCTAGCCCCTCTGCCCACTGTGGGTTTACATCAGGCTCAAATATCAGAGTGGTGTCTTCTTGAAAGGAGGATGCTTGTACACGGCATTCTACTTTAACAGATGTGTGCTTTGGTACCTTTAATTTCTCTTTTGTAGTTCTAACCTTGTACTCTTGGTTCTGGCCAGTACTCACTTGTTCGACACAGGCTTGAACATCATCTGTCTCATAGCCAGGAAAAGCTGCGGTAACAGTCTGGATCAGTTGGTGTTTGTCTGTTGTGTTGGACTGTTTTAGCTCTGTATCAACAATGAGTCCTATTCCATTAGAGCCGATGATGGGTCGGACAAGACTGGCACCTTTCATGACAAGTGTAGGAACAATCACATCTGCTGTTGGAGCTCCATCAGAGGCTAATTTGAAAGTGACTTCAACCCAGCCGGTATATGGCATACTTTCTCCATTAGCTGCAGTGATATCGAGAGTCTTGTCTGCTTCCAGTAATTCTGTAATATCTCTGAGCTTTACATTTGGCACCTTTTCCTCCCTCCATTTCTCATCCACTATTGTTCACTTCCGGTGGAGTGAACGCTGGCGCTGTTAGCAGCCGCTGCTCTGAGGAACATTGAACATTTTAGCTTTTTTGGACTACGGTTTTAGTTCATTGTGTTTATTTACCTGCCTGGACTGCATACAAATTTTGTACGTTTGTGCAAGATTTTGGATTCTCCGAGATCTTGCTGCTACCTGGGACTATTGCCGGCGTTGCTGGATTCCTGCTCACCTGTTAAGTGGTTTGAGGCTGCCCGTGCGTCTGTCCTCCCTCAGCTGCGGCAATGATGATCGTTAAACTGACTGTATGGATTACAGTTGTGTGGATTGTTCTTTGCTCAGTTTTCCATCCTGTGCATTCGCTCTATTACTACTCGGCAGCGGAGTTGTTGCAGCTGCGCGTGCATTACGGCGAGCCTCCGTCTGCCTTAAACTTACATCCGGATATTGCCTTCATTCCACGCCGTAAATATGTTCATCGTGGATCTCGCCGGAGTTTTAAAGTTGTCTCTCCAAGTGAAATTCCATCCATTTGGTCCACGAACACCCGTCCTCCAAGGAAACATTTTCGGACTACTGATCACAGTGTCTTAGCCAAGCCAACCAAGGTGACTACCTCTATAAACGCTAAAAACGACCTTTCATTTGGGCTATGGAATATACGATCAATCTCTGAAAAAGGTCCCTTCGTGAATGATCTGCTGCTTGATCGTAAGTTTGATTTTCTCTGTCTTACTGAGACTTGGCAAAAAAGTAATGACTTTTATCATCTGAACCACTCTATTCCTCCTGGATATGCTTTTATCTGTAAACCACGCACTGTTGGCCGGGGTGGGGGGCTTGCAGTACTATATAAGGAAAAATGGAAAGTTACTAATCTCCCTGTAACTTATTTTATTTCCTTTGAATCTGTTGCTTTACAAATCAATGGATTCATACCGACTATCATTGCTACTGTATACAGGCCTCCGAAGGCAAATTCTGTATTCCAACAGGAATTTTCAAAATTTTTAGCCTCACTTTGTTCATTGTCTCCAAACGTGGTTTTAGTTGGTGATTTTAATATCCATGTGGATAATACAGAAAATGCATGTACTAGAGAGTTTTTATCATGCCTAGATAGTTTTGGACTACAGCAATTTATCAATGTCCCAACTCATTCAAAAGGTCATACTCTTGATTTGGTCTGCTGTTCAGGTGTGTTTCCTGGAAATTGCACTACTTCTGACTTAACTCTGTCAGACCACTTGCTGGTGTCTTTTAATGTCTTTTTATCTGTGTTTAAGCCTAATGTGAGTCGTCCAATCACATTTCGAAATATAAAGAATATTGATCCCTCAATTCTTGGGGAATGTTTGTCCAAAATCCCCTACAAAGACCTTTCATGGAATCTTGATGATTTAATCCAGCATTACAATGACAATCTTCAAATGATCCTTGACACTTGTGCCCCACTGAAAACCAGGAATGTTTCGTTTGTCAACTCTGCACCCTGGTTTACACTGGATCTTCGTCAGCTAAAAGTCAAGGGGCGCCGATTAGAACACTTGTATTCCAAGACTGGACTTGTAGTCCATAAAGATTTGTATGCTGATCACATGCAAGTTTATAAGACTGCACTTTCCACAGCGAAATCAGATTATTATGCAGGTTTAATTGGATCTGGTGTAGGAAACCAAAAATCTCTATTCTCTGTGGTTAACACTATTTTAAAGCCTCCTGATTGTTCAAACTGGCATACTGATTCTACAGAATTGTGTGAAGCATTTATGCACTTTTTTAATAAGAAAATTGAACATATCCACCAGCAATTGGTCTCACCAAACCCTTATTGTAATATACCTCAGTCTAGCTTTGTGCCATCTCTGTTATCTTTATTTTCTGTTTTTAAAATTCCAACAGTTGAGGACATCGGTCTCATTGTACAAAAATCTAAGTCTGTCACTTGTCAACTAGACCCATTGCCGACCCACTTGGTTAAAGCTGGTTTATCATTCCTTTCAACTTTAATCACTGACATTATGCATACATCACTTCTTTCTGGGACTGTCCCTACTGCACTTAAAACCGCTGTTATAACACCTATTCTTAAGAAACCTGGGACAGACACAAACAATTTTGAAAATTTTCGACCTATTTCAAATCTGCCGTTTTTGTCAAAAATCCTAGAAAAAATTGTTGCTCTTCAGCTCCGCGAACATCTCTCTTGCAATAGTTTATATGAGCAGTTTCAATCAGGGTTTCGTGCTCTTCACAGTGTTGAAACTGCCCTTGTAAAGATTTCTAATGATCTATTACTTGCGGCTGATGCTGGTCTTTTATCAATACTTATACTTCTTGATCTTAGTGCGGCATTTGACACCATTTCACATCCTATACTTTGAGTGTAGGTTGGAATCTATTGGAATCACTGGTATGGCTTTAAGCTGGTTTCGTTCCTATCTCACAGATCGCATTCAATTTGTACAACTCAAACAGTTTAAATCAAATCCTACTCCTGTTGTCACTGGTGTTCCCCAGGGCTCTGTTCTAGGACCACTTCTGTTTACTATTTACCTTTTACCTATTGGCACTATTTTTAGGAAATATGATATTAAATTTCATTGTTATGCCGATGACACCCAACTTTACCTGTCTTCTAAACCTTCATCAAAGTTTCCCTGCTCCGCTCTTGGTGAGTGCTTAAGTGAATTAAAAAATTGGTTTTCAAGTAATTTTCTAAAATTGAACAGCAGTAAAACAGAAATTCTTCTAGTTGGTACAAAAAATACGATAAGTAAGTCAAATATTTCTTCGATGGTAATAGATAACTGTTCTGTTCTTCTATCGAATCAGGTCACAAGTTTGGGTGTCATTTTTGACACAACATTGTCTTTTGAAGCTCACATTAATAGAATTACCCGTTCTGCATTCTTTCACATTCGCAATATAAATCGTCTGCGTCCTGTCCTTTCACTCAAGAGTACTGCTACGCTGGTGCATGCTCTTGTAACATCACGAATCGACTACTGTAATGCTTTGTTTTATGGGCTTCCTTCGAAATCTCTCCATAAATTACAGTTGGTACAAAACACTGCAGCTCGATATTACAAAACCAACTCGTCATTTTTGAACACATTTCTCCTGTTTTACAGAAGTTGCATTGGCTCCCGGTTAAATTCCGTTTAGATTTTAAAGTTTTGCTTTTAACTTACAAAGCACTTAACAATTTGGCTCCTTCATATCTTTTAAGATCTTCTTCACATTCATACTCCTTCCCGCACTCTAAGATCTGCTTCTGCACTTACACTTGTTCTGCCACGCACTAGGACAGCTTCTATGGGGTCACGAGCTTTTGGCTATGCTGCTCCCCATTTATGGAACTCTCTTCCTGTGGAAGTTCGAAACAGTTCTAGTCTCTCAGTTTTTAAATCTCGTCTTAAAACGTATCTGTTTAGGCAGGCTTTTATGTGATTAATGTTTGATGCTGTACTGGTTTGATTTTTCTTTTTCTTCTTTAAATGTTTTCTATAAATTTTGTAAGGCGTCCTTGAGTGTCATGAAAGGCGCCTTTAAATAAAATGTATTATTATTATTATTATTATTATTATTATTACCTGCGATCCAGAGTCCCATAAAGCTCTAGTCATTTTGCCTTGGATGTAAGTCAATTAGGTATTTCTTTCCTATTAGCGGGGCCACTTTCGTTTTCGTCTTTTGTTTTGGTGCTTTAGCTCGGATGGCCTACACTTGAGGTCTGTGCACAGTGGTTCCTATGGGCAGTCCAGTGCTCAACCTGACATGACTTGGAACAATAAAACACCTTTTTGCATGATGCACATTGCCTGAGCCTCACCTTATCCCCTTCCATGCCACAGTATATACATTGCTGGGACAATTTTGTGGGGTGAGTCACACCCTGTCCCGCTGGAGCGACCCTTGTCCGTTTAAAGAACCCCCTCTAAACTCTTGGTCCCCTCATCCTGCAGCCAGCTGAGTAATATTCGTTGCTGCTGCACCTGAAGCAATGCTTACAGTCCTCATTATTGTTCTGCTGACAAGCGAAACATTTCCTTCTGCGCCGAGGGGCTGGTGGAGGAAATAAGGGCTGGGTGGTGAACATGTGGCTGTACTGGGTATTGTCATAACCTGGCGTGGACCACTGTCCTGCTGGTGGCGCTTGTGGTGGTGGTGGGACTGTCATTTGCCGGATGGCACCGATTTGCGGCAATTCCACTTGATTTGGATGCTGCACAGGTGAGCACTTGGTTTCTGTATAAATTCTTTAATTTGAGAAACTTCTACCTTCAGGTCACTCACAAGGGCTATGTTGGACCGCATCTCCTTTAGGTCAGATAGAATATCAGGCTGAACTTTACTGCTAGCCTGCAGCACTGTTTTTTTCTCTGTCTTTTCTGTAAGACTGTCGCTGGTCTGGGCAGAATGGATGGCTGCAGAGCGTTGTGGTGTCAACATTCTTCTCTTGTCTTGTCTCTCACTCTCATAGGCACAGGAAGTGTTCAATTTTTCCAGTAACAGTTCATCAGAGACATTTGGCAGTTCAAGGTATGGTTGAAGGTCACGTTTTATGTTATCACTTTGCAAGCCAGTCAACACTGTGTGAAGGAACATATTTTGGACCAGACTTGGGTCATATTTTAATCCTGACTCTGATTTTTGTGAGGCAAATAAGATCTTCTGTCTCAAATCCAGGGCACGGATGACAAAGTTGTGAGGGTCTCTTTTGCAGCTTGTGCTTCAGAACTTAACTGTTTGTACAGGTCTGTTGCACTTTTTTCCTGATAGTGGCAATCAAACTCTGGACCAGCAATAGTCAAAAAGTCACATAAATCCTCGAGATGTTCTCTTGACAGCGTGCATAGTGCTTGTATAGCCTCTAGTTGCAGTTTTTCTAGCTCCGATGACTCCGATAGCTCCGTGACACATTTTTCACGCGGTGACGGGGGCATGACGATGTCACCGGTCTGGGTAATTTGAAGGGTTGAGTGACAAATGGGTTTACTTTACGCTCATCCCAGCGGTGCCTCCAAAATGTTATGCCCCTGAATAGGGGAAGAAATATCTTGAGTTAAAACAATAGCGACTGTTCAGCTCTCAAGTCAGTAGTTTAATGACTGACACGCTGGCCAAGTGCTCCCCCTACAGGCTACGCAACGGAAGTGATGTAACTGGCTACTTTCCTTTTTTTCCTTCTTATTACAATCAAACAAAGAACAACATAAACACTCATAACATTGCATCTAACGTTACTTTGAAGTGCATTATTTTATACCTTATGTATAGTATCAACAACAACAGCAGATTAAGTACAGTGGCATGAAGAGCCAGAGGTGGGGTGTGGAGTCAGGGTGGGTTCCGGGCCTTGTTGATAAGGATAGTGGCAGAGGGGAAAAAACTGTTCTTGTGGCGTGAGGTTTTGGTCCTGATGGATCTCAGCCTCCTGCCAGATGGGAGTGACTCAAAGAGTTTGTGGCCGGGGTGGGAGGGGTCAGCCACAATCTTTCCAGCATGCTTCAGAGTCCTTGTGGTGTAAAGGTCCTGAAGCGGTGGCAGGTTGCAGCCAATCACCTTCTCTGCTGACCGAATGACACGCTGCAGTCTACCCTTGTCCTTAGCAGTGGCAGCGTACCAGATGGTGATGGAGGATGTGAGGATGGACTCGATGATGGCTGTGTACCATCATTGTCTTTGGCAGGTTGAATTTATTCAGCTGCCGCAGGAAGTACATCCTCTGTTGTGCTTTCTTGACGAGGGAGCTGATGGTCAGCTCCAGTTGAAGTCCTGGCAGATGATAGTTCCCAGGAAGCGGAAAGGCTCCACAGTGTCAATTGTGGATTCATAGAGGGTGATGTGGGCAGGTGGGGCTGAAGTCCACAACCATCTCCACTGTCTTTAGAGCGTTGAGCTTTAGGTTGTTTGATTGCACCAGGTCACCAGATGGTCTGCCTCCCACCTGTAGGCGGACTGTCTCCATCAGCGATGAGTCCGATGAGGGAGGTGTCGTCTGCGAACTTCAGAAGCTTGACGGACTGGTGACTGGAGGTGCAACTGTTGGTGTACAGGGAGAAGAGCAGAGGAGAAAGAACACAGCCCTGTGAGGATCCGGTGCTGAGTCGGAGATGTCTTTCCCCAGCTTCACATGCTGCTTCCTGTCAGACAGGAAGTCAGTGTCCACCTACAGGTGGAGGTGTCGAGGGGGATGGTTACAGGACTGTCCCATTGTCTATCAAAGCGACAGTAGAACTTGTTAAGGTTGTTGGCTAGGTGTCGGTCGTTGGTGGAGTGGGGGGCTTTGGGCTTGTAGCTGGTGATCTGTTTGAGCCCTCTCCAGACAGAAGCAGATTCGTTCGTTGAGAACTGTTTTGGAGTTTCTCAGAGTACCGTTGTTTAGCCTCTTTCACTGCCTTGCTAAACTTGTACTTTGCTTCTTTAAGTCTGTCTTTGTCCCCACTACTGACGGCCTCTGCTTTATCCAACCTTAGCCTTCTGAGTTTGGCTGAGAACCAGGGTTTGTCACTTGTGAATTAAATAGTCACCTTTTTGATCCACCTTACTCTCTTAGTGTAAAAGATTTTCTTTTTTATTATGATAATCCTGATAATAACACTTTGGAATATGTAGTGAACTTTTTTGTTTTGCATAAACAGAAATGGCAAAAGGGACAGCCCCTTCCAGGTATTTAAGTTAGAAATAGATTTGCTCCTTAAAATAATTATTAATTAAAAATAACCCAAAAACTTATCGGCTTCTGTGTCTCCTCTACACAGTCTGGAAATCCTGAACAGTTTTCCTCTTTGTTTTGTTTTGTATGTGATTTTTGTTGTATGTGTCTTGTTTTCGTATGGACAACTGTATTCTCATACCATGACAATGTATAATGTAGCCTATTGTGTATCTGTATCTTTAAGCATCAATAAAAAAAAAAAAAAAGTTAAAAAAGTAAAAAATAAAAAAAACTAAGAGGGAGACCACACCATGTTTAAACAATACTTTATTAAAGGTGCCCTATGTAATACTGACAGCTAGTGTTTAAAATTGTTACTGCAGTACAAATTCAAAATACTGGAGAGAGTCGTCTCGTTGGTTGCTAGACTGAGACCGCAGCAACCACAACAATGTTGCTAGACGCTTTGTCTCACATAGGACATTATTTCATAGTACAGCTAACGTTAGATGCTGGCTATATTGACAGTCATTAAAGCCCATGCTCACGCGGAGCTCTGTACCCAACTGACAGACACACTTTTTCGGCTTAGAATTACGGTAGGAACCGCCAAAAACACAACAACCTCGCCGTCCTATCCATCCGACGGACGGACACACTTCCTAGGCTTTAGAATTACGGTAGGAAACGCCAAAAACACAACAACCTCGGCGTCCTCTGCACCCGACGACAGACACGTCCTTGGCTTAGAATTACGATAAGAACCGCTAAAAATAACACTACCTTGCCGTCCTCTCCACCTGACTGAACACACTTTATTGGCTTAGAATTACGGCAACAATCGCTAAACACACTGCAAACTCGCGGTCCCCTCTTCCCGATTTACAGCCCCCCTCTCTTGGCTTAAAATAACTCACCATTGTCTATAGCCGCTGAACAGGCTCAGAGCTGCCAACTCTCACGCATTGGCCGTGAGACACATGCATTTGAATGGTTTCACACGCTCACATGCCACACCCCCGATTTCGAAAATTACGAATCCCACTATGGCCACTATGGCCACGCCAAGACCCACCCTACAAAGCAGCTCGATTGGTTGGGGTTAGGATAGCTGATTGGTCAGGGGATAAGACCAGCATGGACGCCTGGCCAATAGTAGTGTGTGAATGCTATTGAAGGGCGGGTCTTGGCGTGGCCATAGTGGGAAAACATTTTTGCAACCCGGTCGGTCAAATGCCTGAAATATGAGTTTATCTATAGATCTACCCGTCGAGCTGCTCGTGATTGACTAGTTATGCTTTCAGAGAAGGTGAGGGGGTTCAGGAGCGCTCCCTGTCTGGAATTTTTGAAATGTCGCAAATGTGAGAACATTTTTTCACGAGCCATCCCAGGCGCATTTCCCCGGCTTCAGGTATGCTTTGAGTATTACAGACCCGTCCAACGCTTTGTGTCCGCTCTCTCTGTAAAAATAGAGGTGAGCAGCGCGGCTGGTAAGTGTAGCAACTTCAGTTAATTTTAGTGGACTCGCTCTGCTGTGGGCAGTGACACGTTGCATCCATGCTCTACCTCTGATGAAGAGCAGCGTACAGCCACCTCTAAACTTCGTCAGAGACCAGACACCCAAATGGGCCTCTGTGTCTGTCAGACGGTCTGAATAAGATACTACCATATCAGCGGAGCAATAACATGCACAGCAGACTATATTACAACTCTCCAAATCTCGGAGAACACAGATGGGAGGAGTTATATTTTGAATGTGCACAAAGTTGTAAGCGAGCAGAAATCTGATGTAACACATCTGAGCTATTGAAGTCCAGGGGTTTATAAATTAATTAAAATGAATTAATGTATGATTCACATGAATAAGTTCCACATGCACATTTAAAGAGATTTAGCCTACTTCCCCAACAAAAGACGCAAAAGAGGAGGGAAGAGTAAATTGTTGACTCAGAGAGATGACGTTAAATTAGAAAAAGTTGATCTACTAGACTAGAGAATAGTTGAAAGTACTACAGAATGCCTGAGGGCCTTATTTTTCTATATTTTCAATTGTTTCCAGCATAAATTGATGTAAAAAAAAAGGGTAGAAATAGGTGCATAAAAATCCAGTGTTTAAAGCTCAAAATTATGTCTCCTCACAAAATCTGGAAACAGAACCTATTCCATTGGGTTGCCAGGCCATGCAGCTGTGACTGGTCCAGATGTTTGTGCCAGCTCACCGGAGGGGGGGGGGGGTGAAGAATACTGGGAAACTGGGTAACTATTGTGCATCTCTAACCTCTGTGCATCTCTAAATGTAACTGTAAATAATTCATTAAATGTTTCATAAAATGGACGCATGGGCACAGAGGATGAGGGCCAAACATTGCTGGGCCTTGGCACAAAAAAAGTTTGAGAAAGGCTGTGCTGTGCTGTACACATGCACAAAATGAGCCATGCTGTGTCTTTTGTCTTGCTGTTGGTATTTTTCAGTCTATTTTCTGCTGGACCTTGTGGTGGGGAAAGACCTTGATTGAAGAATGAATTTCCCTCACTGCCTAATCTAATGAGATTTGGTCTTTGGCCACCAGTCCCCCTGGTGTCCAAAAAAATGGTTATTTCTATTTATTTAGTTTGAAAGGATTAGAATGTATGTAAATCAGTGGTTTTCATTCTTTAGAATTCCAGTGGCCTAGTAGATCCCTTTGGTAGACCAATGTTAATTTAACTTTGGGTCCCTGGTGCCTACACTGAGAACCACTAGTGTGTGTGTGTGTGTGTGTGTGTGTGTGTGTGTGTGTGTGTGTGTGTGTGTGTGTGTGTGTGTGTGTGTGTAGTAGTAGTAGAGAGAGAGAATGGGAGAAGGAAGTTTGTGTGAGGTGGACCTGGTCACAACAGACCCAAATCTTCTCAGCTGTTGCTACTGTCATATGCTGCACTGTCTCTTCATGTGGCACATTGTATGGGTCACTTCTTATATCATAACAAGGTAATATAATGTGTAATCAAGTGATGACTGATTAACAGTAACGTAAATGCCCTAATACCTGTTGATACTACAACAATGCAAAGTTTGCGATTTCTCCATTTCTTTGCACAAAACTCTCCAGAAAGTGCCATTTAATTGTTTATTTTTAAAACAAATCTCCCGGGGGGCATACCCCCGGACCCACCCTAGAGAGCTCAATGGTGTTTTAAGCCCCCAACGTCGACTTCAAGTCAGCGCTGCAACTGTCGACTTCAAGGCACCTTACCCTAACCAAGGGGGTAAGCCTCTCTCCACAACGCGTACCTCCTATGGAGCCATTTTGATGCTAACAAGCACTCACCCGCCGTTAGCATTCCTACATACATCTGAAGCGTTTAAAGGGGTGATAGAATGATTATATAGGGTATTTCACACTGTTCCTTATGGTCTCCTAATGGGGTATGTAACATTGGTTGGGCTGAAAATGGCCTGGTTGATATTTTATTGCCCCTTATGCATCCCTGTGTTTTGGCCCTATTTGTAACAAGAGCTTTTCTTCCAAATATGGTATGCTCATGAATATTTAGATGAGCTGCGCGCTGATTGGTTGAGCGACTTGCCATACGCACACATTAGAGACGCACGCTGATTGGTTGAGCGAATCCCCAATACACACACACATTAGAGAAGTGACAGAATCTCATATTCCAGACACTGCAATGTTTCCTTACCAAATTCACTTCTGAGACTTTTTTATGTGAGAAATCAACTATATAAAGCTCAAATATGGGCCGTTTTACGAAAATTGATGGCTAATTGCAAATTTGGTAAGACTGTGTGTCGGAGTTAAGCGGCGGTGCTACTGCCACGCCGCCTGGCCTGCCTTCTGTCACAGACCCCAGCCTGCTGTGAGCTCGATTGAGCTCCGTTACGGCTAGCAGCCCTGACAGAGCTCCAGGGCCTGTGACTCCCCTCTTCTTGCTAACTAAATTGCCCGTTGTGTGAGTGAGAGCGCGGTCAGTGAGCTTGTTACACCAGCAATCTCTTACCACATGTTACACACATGTCACGCCACTTATACAACATCTAACTAAATGTCTTATAAATCTAACAACGGTGTCCGATTTCAAGTTAATGAATTTTTGTGAATTCCAGAGGAATTCTAAGAGGAGGATAGCTAGCTCCATCCAGCCGCAGGCTCTATCACATCCAGCCGCAGGCGTGTATTTCACCGATCGTTTGTTTAAATAACTCAACACATTATAATTACACACATTATAAGATTAACTGGAACCTGTGGTAAGAGATTGCTGGCGTAACAAGCTTGCTGACCGCGCTCTCACTCACACACACCTGGTTTAAGGAAGAGGGGAAATGCAGGCAGTTGGTAGTAGTCCATTAGCCCACAAAGCGGTGACTTTGCGCGGGACATTTAGTGCCGTTGGTTGCTAGCCGTAACGGAGCTCAATCGAGCTCACAGCAGGCCGGGGTCTGTGAAGGAAGGCAGGCCAGGCGGCGAGGCAGCAACACAGGCAGCACCGCTGCTGAAGTCCGACACACAGTCGGACAAAATTTGCAATTAGACATACATTTTTGTAAAACGGCCCATATTTGAGCTTTACATAGTTGATTTCTCGCATAAAAAAGTTTCAGAAGTGAATTTTGTAATGGAATAGCAGAGATCTGTGTGACCTAGATTCAGAAGACTACCTGATCTCAGGTCAGTTGTGTAGCCTATGTAAATGTTGGGGCGTGACTGTTACATACACCCACGACTGTGACAAAGGTTCCGGATTTTGAGATGCTTACGTAAGCAACTGGCTTTGTTGAGATTTGCCCGTTTTCAGCGGCAGTTTCAAAATATGAGATTTTCATAGTAAAGGGGTCTCAATGGGATTTTGAGCTTATATGTATGTCCTATTTACCCACCGAACTGTCGTTATTCAACTATGACAGGTTAAAATCGGTTTTGCATTCTATCACCCCTATTAGACTTTATTTGTCCATTGTTTATTTCTAAAGAAACACGACAGTGTATAAAAGGCTCCATTACCTTGTATCTCACGTTATGGCTTCGTAGCAGACTTTGTTGTAAAAATAGGCTAACGATTGTGTCATAACCACGCGACTTACTGTCATATAGTAGAGAAATTACCATATAGTACAGGAGAAGCTCGCAGGCAGTTTTGACTTACATGAGCTGTTTAGGTTTAATTTCTAATGTTAACTAGCATTTTAGTTAGCAATAATTAGCCTGTGCCCATGTTATCTCCTTACATACATACGCTCTGCGTCTCTGCAAGATTCGGAATGATTGAGATTTCTCTTGGCACAGCTACCAGAAGACTTACAACTTTCTGACAGATTGCTCACGTCACATCTACGTCTTCAAGCTCAGTTGGAGGCTGCGCAGTAACGCTCAGCCCTCACCGGAAAAGTGCTTCTAATAGCCTTCACTGGTCTCTGTCCAGAGCAATGGGATCTGTTGGTCCATTTATTTTACTGTCTATGACCCTAACCATTGCCTAATCCTAGTGCCTTCCAGGTAGTGCTGCCTGGAAGAAGACGTTCGGGGCTTAAAACACCAAACACCGAACAAGACAGAGGATGCTGCAGCTCATGCCTACAATACAACCGTCTGGGCGTGCGATTATGCTCCCGGCCTCCAGGGGGCGATGTCGCGGCACGCTGGAGCCGTCAGGGAGGGTTGGGAGGAGTCTTTCCTCGTCAGCGTTGAAGCAGTCCAGGCTGCGATGGGTCAGCTTGATGGCTCTCTCCATCAACTGGCTTTCACTTGTTGTACCATCTCTTCAACTGTTTCTTCCATTTTAACGACATGCTCAATCCCACTTCTGAGCGAGCTACGTGGAAGAAGTCAAAAAGCCAGAGATATAGAACTCTGTGGAAGTTTATTTAACCGCTACACACACGCGTTACACAGAGGTCATCAACCTACCCCAGTGTTTCAGTCATGGTAACCCAACAAATGTAAATAAACATGTACACATTATCAAGACTAAAACCTAGGTAACATAAATGCATAACAAAAATACTAACAGAACATAATTTACCCACTTAAACTAAACACTTAAACAACACTAATAACCTAGTCCCATGATGCTTTGCACTGCCGTGCAGAACAGTCAACACAACGACATCCTGCCGGCCGTTACAATATCAAACATGTTTGAATTTTTTGGAAGGTCAAGACGGGAAAAAGACTGACTCGGACTGAGTTTTATGATCACCTTACACCAAACCATTGAGATGATGGACGTGCGCCCAACTCTAGCAAGACTTTCATGATTTCATTCCAATATTGGAAATTAGTCTGTGACAGTGGAATCGCTTCAAAAAAATGTTGGAGTAAGGTCGGCATTAAGGAACCTCAGCACACCGGCCCAGTTGAACAGAGTTGCTCTAACTAGTGACCTGAAAACAGGAGACAGATAGGAGGTTAGAACACACCTCCACAATAGGGTTATCACCTTTCATGCAGAAAAATAAAGTACCCCACAGATATTTTTCTTAAAACAACATTGATTTCATATAAAATTGTGGCTTCTACAGGAACAGGACGCACTCTTTTATTTTGAAATACAGGACGATTCCGTATTTTAAGGAACGGGTGGCAACCCTACTTCACAATATCAACAGCAAAAACACTCCACATGGGCATACACATGTTCAGTTAGGCTGGTGTGGAAGTTGTACATTATGGGTTATGTGTATAACTATATTGTATTTGTATGTATGAAAAGTGCTATATAAATACAGTCTGATTAATTGATTGATTTGCCCTGTGACATTCACATCTTTCCATTGACTTTGTATACAATTGTGCTGCCTCTAACATTAACATTCTCTATGAACATACCTTAAAACACAGCACAACTAGAATGAACCAGGGTTCTAGGATAAATATGTTCTTGGAATAATTCAGCAATTTGGAAACTAGGCTTATTCACTTTCTTTCCAAGAGTTAGGCTAGATGAAGATCGATACCTCCCATGCCTGTGTGTTGAATATGGAGCTGGAGAGAGAGAAAGCGATAAGCTTAGCATAAAGATTGGAATCATGGCCTAAAAGCCTTGCCCAACGGGAAAAAATACACATGTAACACTTGTAAAGTTAACTAACATGTTATGTCTTTTTGTATTATTATTATTATTAATCTGTACACAAAGGACAATGTAAAAATGACATTTTATTGGGAGTTACATCCTGTAACTGTTTCTTGGCAAACAGTCCTTTCTATTTCTGTGTTTTTTTTATATTTTTTTATGTGTCAATAAGTAAGCTTAAGATGTGTTAGTACATACACTTTTTCACTTTGTCCACCTGTTTCCAATCTGTATGCTATGCTAAGCTATCCATGCACGTTAACCATGCATGTTCTTTTAAAAGAAAAACCCGGGTTCCCTCCAGTTGTTTTCACAATTTTGTCTGGTTTCTCCCTATTGCTGATTTAAACCACACAGTGATTCACCATGAAGCCATTTTGCAGCTGGTTTACAGAAATATTGACATGGGTATGAATTATTACTAAAGCTGAAATGCGTACACATTTTCAAATTCAAGCCCTTATGTATAAACATACATAATAACAAGGATGTGTACAGTAATTTGAATTTATTCATTTCTAAAATAATTTTCATTTGAACCACCTCTCTGGATCTGCAACCTGACTACACACATTGTGGATGCATCATGCAGATGTGCACAAGGTGATGGAAGGGAGGAGTATTAGCAGTCCATTGTCTAACTGCTTCCTTTCTAACAGGACATGGGTTTCCCTGTGGCAGACTGGTGTGCCTGTGCAGGCTGAGGTTAATGGCCATGGTAATGATAAGGTCAATTGAATTAAATGTTATGAATAGTGTCAAATTGTAACCACGTAACACTTTGCGCCAGTGGCGAGGAAAAACTTCCCCTTAACAGGCAAAAACCTTGGACAGACCCAGGCTCTAGGTGTGCAACTGGTTGGGGTGGGAAGGGTGAGAGAGAGAGAGAGAGAGAGAGAGAGAGAGAGGCTTGGCAACCATGTAGACATACATGCAAGCAGAAAACGTGGGCACACACATATTCACACATCCAAGATAAACATTGTATTTATCAATATGTCTACAGTATGAATGATCGATCATAGAGATTCTGCACAACTCTTGATGATCACAGCAATCCCCCAAAACCAATTAATCAGCCCAGACTGCTCAGTCCTGGCTCGCTGAACTCAATTCAGACATAAAGCACCACCTGTTGATTTATCATATAATCTCGAGCCTGTGTGAACACCATAAAGCCAGTGAGACACTGATAAGATACTCCATGTTTATAGCCTTGAGAGGCAAATGCACTGCAACTTAAGAGAACACATGAAAATATGAAAAAACACATTACTAAAACACCATACATTAACAAAACACAACACATTACCAAAACACAAGTTTCTCCAACAAAAATTGGTTGAAGTTTTGAGGCAAGGTCAGAATCAGAATGGAGTTTATTACAAGTAGGTTTTCACATACAACCACTTTGCCTTGCTGTTTGGTGCATAAAATTAACACATTAAATCTGTAGTGCTTAGTTTCTGTCTCGCAAACTGTTGGCGCATCCACATGATACAGCCTTCCGTGATCACACACCATCCCCACCCCTCCTCCATGCAGTTGCAAATAGCCATGAAGGACACAGGGAATAAAACAACATGATGGACTCTTCAGAAGAGGTAATTATCTTCACTTAAGTTTCTGTGCGGGAAAGTCACCGGACAACACTATTTTCTGAATATAGCCATACTGAGAAATACAGAGAGAGTTGTGTGGAGCTGATAGTCTTAATTATCTTTGTAGCAACTCATTTGGCAATGGCTTGAATGTAACGGACGTTCATTAATATCAAAAAGTTACTCTTTAAGCTTAATAAGGAATTTAAATAGAAAACAAAGTACTGCAACAATCAAGAACATAAATATGGAATAGAAAAATTGCCACAAAAATATGAAAATATACTATTATATACTAAAACTGCAAGCAGTAGGGCTAACATAAGATGCAATTTCTGTAGTTGCAAACTTCCTTTACATTCATTTTATACATCCATTCTAAAAGCATCAATGTATTTGTTTTGGGTTTAATAGGCCACGACCATTTCACCAATTATTACTAGATTTTAGGCGTGGCCTCAGGAGTGGCACTAGATCGTACCCTCCAAATTCTATAAAAATCGCATAAGCCCTTGATAAGATATACAATACACTTTTCATCATTTTTAGTGCCGCCTTTTGGCCTTTTGGCAGCTGCTCGTCCTACAAAGACGCCTTGCGTTCATAAAAATGCCTTAAAATCAAATCGGACACAACGGTTAGCTTTATAAGACATTGGGGAATGATGTTATATAAGTGGCGTGACGAAATTCAAACTGTAAATATAATTTAGTTATGGCGAAAGTGTAGCTAGCTAGCTGCGGTATTTTCCCATTGTAATGAATGGGACTTATAGCAAGCAGCTGCTCGTCCTACAAAGACGCCTCGCGTTCATAAAAATGCCTTAAAATCAAATCGGACACAACGGTTAGCTTTATAAGACATTGGGGAATGATGTTATATAAGTGGCGTGACGAAATTCAAACTGTAAATATAATTTAGTTATGGGCAAAGTGTAGCTAAGTCGCGCGGTATTTCCCCATTGTAATGAATGGGACATATAGCAAGCAGCTGCTCATCCTACAAAGACGCCTCGCGTTCATAAAAATGCCTTAAAATCAAATCGGACACAACGGTTAGCTTTATAAGAATATTGGGGAATGATGTTATATAAGTGGCGTGACGAAATTCAAACTGTAAATATAATTTAGTTATGGCGAAAGTGTAGCTAGCTAGCTGCGGTATTTCCCCATTGTAATGAATGGGACATATAGCAAGCAGCTGCTCATCCTACAAAGACGCCTCGCGTTCATAAAAATGCCTTAAAATCAAATCGGACACAACGGTTAGCTTTATAAGACATTGGGGAATGATGTTAGATAAGTGGCGTGACGAAATTCAAACCGTAAATATATTTTAGTTATGCCGGCAGCTGGCCGCGGAGCCCCGTAGTGCAGTATCCACAAAGGGTGACTTTGCCTTGGGTATGGAGCCCAGCAGGCTGCCGCTTTCTCGTCAGACTGTGTGGAGCTCCTAAAGTCCGACACGTCTTACCAAATTTGCAATTAGCCATCAATTTTTGTAAAACGGCCCATATTTCAGCTTTATATAATTGATTTCTCGCTTAAAAAAGTCTCAGAAGTGAATTTGGTAATGAAACATTGCAGTGTCTGGAATATGAGATTCTGTCGCTTCTCTAATGTATGTGTATTGGGGATCTCCTCAACCAATCGCCGCGCCGTCTCTAATGTGTGCGTATGGCAAGTCGCTCAACCAATCAGCGCGCAGCTCATCTAAATATTCATGACCATACCATATTTGGAAGAAAAGCTCTTGTTACAAATAGGGCCAAAACACAGGGATGCATAAGGGACAATAAAATATCAACCGGGCCATTTTCAGCCCAACCAATGTTACATACCCCATTAGGAGACCATAAGGAACAGTGTGAAATACCCTATATAATCACTCTATCACCCCTTTAAGAAACTTCACAATTAGAAAAATATCAGTTTGTTAATTTTAGCCTTACTTTAGGAAAAGTATCAAAATGCTATTTGTCGCCTTTAACGAATGGGAAAACACATTGGTTATAAATCAGAAAATTCCTGAGTTAAACCTTTAATTGAGTTACCAGAATATAGCAAAATGCTTCTCAAAACAGTATTGGTAGATAACTAAATAAATGTACATGCTGACGTTATCACAGTCACTGATATTTTACTCCCTGCTTGTTCCTTACAGGATTAAAACATATGTACAGACTTGAATGCCCCAGATATGTTCATAGACAGCCCTATCTGCAACAACCATGCCTTTAAACCTTCGGGGACGGCTCCCATGTTTGCTCTCTGGAAGGAAAAAGGAGTGGAATGTTTGAAGGACTTGTAGCGGGTCCTTTGAGCAATTAAGGAACAAATATAGCCTCCCAGCCTCACATCTTTTCCAATATCTGCAAATCCGGCATTTTATAAAGTCTTGCTTGTCTACATTTGTAGACATACCACGGCATCACACACTCAAAAACATAAATAATGTTCGGCCAGGAAGCAAAAGAGAAGTGGCCATCTTATACCAGACTGATCAGCCATGAACCAACCAGCAAAGATAGGTCGAGAACTGAGTGGGAGACAGAATTGGGGGTGCCCCCATAGACAGAATATAAACTGGACCAACGGATCCCGTTGCTCTGGACGGAGACCAGTGAAAGATATTAGAAGCACTTTTCCGGTGAGTGCTGAGCGTTACTGCGCAGCCTCCAACTGAGAGAGACGACATAAATGTAACGTGAGCAACCTGTCTGAAAGTTGTAAGTCTTCTGGTAGCTGTGCCAAGAGAAATCTCAATCTTTCCGAATCTTGTAGAGACGGAGAGCGTATGTATATGTAAGGAGATAACATGGGCACAGGCTAATTATTGCTAACTAAAATGCTAGTTAACATTAGTAATTAAACCTAAACAGCTCATGTAAGTTGAAACTGCCTGCGAGCTTCTCCTGTACTATATGGTAATTTCTCTATATGCAAAGTTGCTTGGTTATGACACAATCGTTAGCCTATTTTTATAAAAACGTTTTTACCATAACGTGAGGTACAAGGTAATGGAGCCTTTTATACATTGTCGTGTTTCTTTAGAAATAAACAATGGACAAATAGAGTGTTTAAACGCTTCAGATGTAAAGTTATTCGCTGTCAAAGTGACGTCAAAATGAATGGCAGTCAATGGAATGCTAACGGGAGGTGATCGTTTTGTAGCATCAAAATTGCGCCATAGGAGGTTTGAGTTCTGAAGCGAAGCTTACCCCCTTGGGTGCCCCTCACTGAGGAATTCTGGGACTCATGTCTTGTGAACATTCATAGGTGCTCAGTGAATGCAAGACATAATCTAATACAATTTAAAGTAATACACTGGTTGCATTACTCAAAAGTAAAAGTAAGCAAGATGTATCCCAGTGTATCAGCATTATGTAATAAGTGTAAGTACCAAGAGGGTACCCTCACACACCAATTTTAAACGAAAAACAACGTAATCATGGGGGCGGTCCCTGTTATTCCCAGGTGGCATGAACGCAGCATCTGAGACTGAAGCAACTCTGATCACCGGTGTCTTCTGTTGTCTTCTTTTGTCTTTTATTGCTTTGAGGATGGCGGTCTGGTAGTCTAGTTTTCGTGGCTCTGTTTCTGTTAGTTCAGCTGATTGCCTAGATGGAATCTGCAGCTCCTGCTGAGACCCCGATGCATTTACTTCTAATTCCTTCAAACGAACAACACGCTTGGTCTCCTCCTCCAGCTTCCGTACCTGAAGATTACAATCAATTTCCTTCTCCTTAACATCCAACCGACGCAACTCTAATTCAAGCTCCTTTAACTTTACCTGTTCAGAGAGACCCACTTCCTCAACTTTGGGAGACGTAACCCCGCCCCCAACAGCTGACAGCACCTCCTGCTCTATCAAAGCAGATCCCAGCTGATCCCTAATCACCTGTTTCTTGTCATGCTTACTGATAACAATATCAAACCTGTCTGCAATGAGTTTCAGATTTTCTTTAGTGCACGCTTCCAACTTGCCCCACATTGGGCCCCTAACAAAATCCTCTATATCAAACTCCATCTTAGGCAAACCAGGCAGAATTAACAATAATACAGAAACTCCCTACAACAATAACAGCACTTACAACAACACCCCTCTGGAAGGCATCTCCACACAACGCCACAAACCAAGTATTCACCAAATCAAAACCACACTCCAGCATTTTACACGCCAGACTGTTTGATGAGCCCCCAAATATGTTACAAACAAACACAATTAAATGTGACAACATATCGAAGAACACCGAACCAGAGGATTAATTAAAGTAAATGAAAGTTTATTCACAACTTAACTACTATTAATTAAAGGGGTGATAGAATGCAAAACCGATTTTACCCTGTCATAGTTGAATAACGACAGTTCGGGGGGTAAATAGGACATACATAGAAGCTCAAATCCCATTGACACCCCTTTACTATGAAAATCTCATATTTTGAAACTGCCGCTGAAAACGGGCGAATCTCAACAAAGCTGGAAGTTGACGTCAACCTCCCAAAAACCGGAACCTTTGTCAGCCCATGGGTGTATTAAGAGAAGGCAGTCCCGCACATTTACATAGGCTACACAACTGACCTGAGATCAGGTAGTCTTCTGAATCTAGCTAGGTCACGCAGATCTCTGCTATTCCATTACAAAATTCACTTCTGAAACTTTTTTATGCGAGAAATCAACTATGTAAAGCTCAAATATGGGCCGCTTTACGAAAATGGATGGCTAATTGGAAATTTTGTCCGACTGTGTGTCGGAGTTCAGCGCCGGTGCTGCCTGTGTAGCTGCCTCGTCGCCCGGCCTGCCTTCCTTCACAGACCCCGGCCTGCTGTGAGGTACTTGGAGCTGCGTCACGACTGGCAGCCCACAGCACTCCATACCCGTGCAAAGTCACCATCTCTTGGACTAATGACAACCAAATGCCCCTGCCCTGACAGAGCTCCAGGGCCTGCAAGTCTCCTCTTCCTGCTAGCTAAATGCCCGGTGTATGTGAGTGAGAGCGCGGTCAGCGAGTTTGTTACGCCAGCAATCTCTTACCACAGGTTTCAGTTACTCTTTTAATGTGTGTAATTATAATGTGTTGAGTTATTTAAACAAACGATTGGGGAAATAAACGCCGCTTGTCCGCGAGTCTCATTGATAAAGCCTGCTGCTGGATGTAGCTCTATCAATGAGAGCTAGCTAGCCTCCTCTTAGAATTGCTCTGAAATTCACAAATATTCATTAACTTGAAATCGGACACCGTTGTTAGCTTTATGAGATATTTAGCTAGATGTCGTATATGTGGCGTGACGAAATTCAAACTGTAAATATACTCGAATTACGACCAAAAATGAAGCTAACTATCCGTGATTTGTAGCTAGGCTTGAAGGGACAGTTGCAGCTAAAGGAAGCCCTACTCTTCACAAATATTCATTAATTTGAAATCGGACACCGTTGTTAACTTTATAAGACATGTAGCTAGATGTTGTATACGTGGCGTGACGAAATTCAAACTGTAAATATACTCGGAATGACGCCGAAAATGAAGCTAACTATCCGTGACTTGTAGCTACAAATCTACATCCAGCCGCAGGCTCTATCAATGGGACTCGCGGACAAGCGGCGTTTATTTCCCCAATCGTTTGTTTAAATAACTCAACACATTATAATTACACACATTAAAAGATTAACTGAAACCTGTGGTAAGAGATTTGGCGTAACAAGCTCGCTGACCGCGCTCTCACTCACATACACCGGGCATTTAGCTAGCAGGAAGAGGGGAGTTGCAAGCCCTGGACCTCTGTCAGGGCAGGGGCATTTGGTTGTCATTAGCCCAAGAGACGGTGAATTTGTGCGGGTATGGAGTGCAGTGGGCTGCCAGCTCCAAGTACCTCATAGCAGGCCGGGGTCTGTGAAGGAAGGCAGGCCGGGCGGCGAGGCAGCAACACAGGCAGCACCGGCGCTGAACTCCGACACACAGTCGGACAAAAGTTGCAATTAGCCATCCATTTTCGTAAAGCGGCCCATATTTGAGCTTTACATAGTTGATTTCTCGCATAAAAAAGTTTCAGAAGTGAATTTGAACCATTCTGGAGACTTGTGGATGACCTGTGAATTTGTTCCTTATGAACATCGATAAATAATACACTGTGAAGTGAATGGAGTACCGCTACCTCATGCATTATTTTTCGTGGGACAGCTTGTAATGCATTATCACTTGCTGTGTCTTGTCTTTAGCTACTCACAAGCCAGCAGAAGCCTGTGGTGGTGGCTACTGGGAAGCTCCTCGTCTACATGTAAGAAATCAAAGCAGACCTACTCTATCTGTAAAGTGTCTCGAGATAACTCTTGTTATGATTTTATACTATAAATAAAATTGAATTGAATTGAATTGAATAGCAGTTCATGAGCCAAACCAGGTGCAGCCAGAAACATACTGTTTGTATGTTTCTGTCTGTGAGCAGTCAAGGTAAATGGACATATGGGATGAATTAGCTGTCACATCCCCCACCTCCCAGCTCTCTGTACTCGCAATAACCCCTCTCCTACACACACACACACACACACGCACGCAGGCACACACGCATGCACACACACACACACACGCTTACCCCTTACTGTAGGTCATTACCAAGGCACAATCTCAAAACCAGACGCCAACATGTGAACAGCCTTCTTATGGAAGGCGGGTCAGCAATATCGTGAGCCTGAGTAACTTTAACCATTGATCATGTGAAATCTCAAAGACAGCTTGATGCTTTGTTTATAGACTATTTGTGGGTGGCTGTTTGCTGTTTGACCTACCAATTCCTGTCGATAAAGTATACTGTAAGTATACTAGGAGGAGTTTGGAAAAGTAGGTTTATATCGCAACTTTTTGCATATAAAAGTCTAGGCAGAAATGGGCGTGGCCTATTGCTCCTTGAAGCAGATGCATGAAAAATAAAACTACAGGCCTAAGCAAAGTATAGTATATATAGTCTTCATGACTGAACTTATGCTAGAGCTTCATTTTAACAGTATGTTTGGAGCGAGACATGTGTTAGCAGCTGGGCTGTGCACATCCTGTCGGTCTAAAGTTGAGATAAGTCAATCTCAGGATGTGTTCAGAGTGCCCCTCTATTTCACCATCTCATCACAATGTTTTTATACTGTAGGTATACATGATCAACACCACAGGCACAGGAGAAACTTAATAATGTGGTGGTCATTTACATTTAAAGAGTTGTAAATAAAGTAAATTGTAGCACAGCACAGTCAACTTTAATCAAATAAAACATGATTTCCCACATAATTGTGGCTAGTGGAAATGCTGAATGGAGCGAGAGTGGCTGGTGAGCAAAAAAGTTAATGTCAAACCAGCTATGTAACCAGTTAAGCTTCGCTTCTTTGTAACAAAGTGTTAACCAAGGGTAAAGCTTCTTTAAGTAGCCTCGTTGGGATGGGGTAGATGGCTTAGCTGAAGAATGAACTTCTATCGCTGCACAGTCGAGAGCATCCTCACTAACTGCTTTACGGTGTAGTATGAGAACTGCACAATGGCTGACAGGAAAGCCCTACAGCAAGTGGTGAAAACTGCTCAAAAAATCATTGGCACATCACTCCCGGCCATCACTGACCTTCATCACTCACGGTGACTGTGACGTGCACACAATATCATCAAGGACCACACACACCCCAGTCATGGACAGTTCTCCATTCTCCCATCTGGGAGACATTACAGGAGCCTTAGGAGTTGCACCAGCAGGCTCAGAAACAGCTTTTTTTACAACACCATAACACTGCCAACACCAAGACCCAACACTAGCCCCTTCCCCTGCGCCCTCTCCTTTTGCACATGGACTATGGACTGTCTGACTACCTCTGATTACTATGCACTTTATTAATGCACCTCAACAATGCACTATACAGTGCCTTGCGAAAGTATTCGGCACCCTTGAACTTTTCGACCTTTTGCCACATTTCAGGCCTCAAACATAAAGATATAAAACTGTAATTTTTTGTGAAGAATCAACAACAAGTGGGACACAATCATGAAGTGGAACGAAATTTATTGGATATTTCAAACCTTTTAAACAAATAAAAAACTGAAATATTGGGCGTGCAAAATTATTCAGCCCCCTTAAGTTAATACTGTGGCGCCACCTTTTGCTGCGATTACAGCTGTAAGTCGCTTGGGGTATGTCTCTATCAGTTTTGCACATCGAGAGACTGACATTTTTGCCCATTCCTCCTTGCAAAACAGCTCGAGCTCAGTGAGGTTGGATGGAGAGCGTTTGTGAACAGCAGTTTTCAGTTCTTTCCACAGATTCTCGATTGGATTCAGGTCTGGACTTTGACTTGGCCATTCTAACACCTGGATATGTTTATTTGTGAACCATTCCATTGTAGATTTTGCTTTATGTTTTGGATCATTGTCTTGTTGGAAGACAAATCTCCGTCCCAGTCTCAGGTCTTTTGCAGACTCCATCAGGTTTTCTTCCAGAATGGTCCTGTATTTGGCTCCATCCATCTTCCCATCAATTTTAACCATCTTCCCTGTCCCTGCTGAAGAAAAGCAGGCCCAAACCATGATGCTGCCACCACCATGTTTGACAGTGGGGATGGTGTGTTCAGGGTGATGAGCGGTGTTGCTTTCACGCCAAACATAACGTTTTGCATTGTTGCCAAAAGGTTCGATTTTGGTTTCATCTGACCACAGCACCTTCTTCCACATGTTTGGTGTGTCTCCCAGGTGTCTCCCAGGTTTAAACGACACTTTTTATGGATATCTTATAAAAATGGCTTTCTTCTTGCCACTCTTCCATAAAGGCTAGATTTGTGCAGTATACGACTGATTGTTGTCCTATGGACAGAGTCTCCCACCTCAGCTGTAGATCTCTGCAGTTCATCCAGAGTGTTCATGGGCCTCTTGGCTGCATCTCTGATCAGTCTTCTCATTGTATGAGCTGAAAGTTTAGAGGGACGGCCGGGTCTTCGTAGATTTGTAGTGGTCTGATACTCCTTCCATTTCAATATTATCGCTTGCACAGTGCTCCTTGGGATGTTTAAAGCTTGGGAAATCTTTTTGTATCCAAATCCGGCTATAAACTTCTCCACAACAGTATCTCGGACCTGCCTGGTGTTTTCCTTGTTCTTCATGATGCTCTCCCGCTTTACACGGACCTCTGAGACTATCACAGAGCAGGTGCATTTATAAGAGGACTTGATTACACACAGCTGGATTCTATTTATCATCATTAGTCATTTAGGTCAACATTGGATCATTCAGAGATCCTCACTGAACTTCTGGAGAGAGTTTGCTGCACTGAAAGTAAAGGGGCTGAATAATTTTGCACGCCCACTTTTTCAGTTTTTTATTTGTTAAAAAAGTTTGAAATAGCCAATGAATTTCGTTCCACTTCATAATTGGGACCCACTTGTTGTTGATTCTTCACAAAAAATTACAGTTTTATATCTTTATGTTTGAGGCCTGAAATGTGGCAAAAGGTCGAAACGTTCAAGGGGGCCGAATACTTTCGCAAGGCACTGTATATGATCATACTGCATTCTGTCTCTACTATTATATGGACTACGGACTGTCTGATTTCTCAGAACTCTATGCACTTTATTTGCTAATGCACTTTAATAATGGACTAACATGACTAACATTCTGTGTTTTATGTCTTTTTTAAGCACTGCTATAAAGAAAAAGCACTTTTAATGATTGCACTACTGGTTAGATGTTAAACTGCATTTTGTTGTACTGGTTGTCCTTGTGCAATGACAATAAAGTTGAATCTAATCTAATCTAAATCTTTAGCATTAATTGTTAAAGGTCTATAGGATAAAAGCAGTCTAAGTATATGTCAGGTCTTGTTGTTCTTTCTAGGAGGAGTGGATGCATTTAGACTAACATATTCTTCATGGCACAGCCATGTTTTGGTAAGACAGAATAGATCAATTTGATTATCTGATATCAAATTGTTTACTAGGACTGCTTTAAAAGACAGAGATCTAATATTTCAAAGTCCACATTTTATTCTTCTATTTTGTTCTACTGTTGGTGGTGGTGATTTAGGTAGAAGCCAACATAGTTTGAACTAAAGTGTCCTTTTGACCAAGAAAAATTAATAAATACACATTTAAACCATTTTGACCAGCAGAACTTATTTAAAAAGCAATCATCTTTTATACCATTATTTAGAGCAGGTTTTTTGTTTTTACTATAGCAAATATGATGATTCTCAGTTCTGGAGTTATCACCAGCATCTTTTTTCTAGGTAGATTTGTGGATCTATATTAGTAAGTCACACTGAATCTAAAAACATGTATCACGTCAGTGTGTTCCGGCTGACTGAGTTATTACTCTGATGTTGAAATTTGATTGCAGCAATCAGGTTTCAAAATAGTTACTTTATTTGCCTGCATGAGCTGTGTCACAGCCTCAATTTGAAAACCTCTGATTTAGTAATACTCTGGGGAATACAACTGTCTTACATCGAAATAATATAACAGAATAGCGAAACAAATGAACATAGTAGTGGATCCAAAATGTTCAATTAAAAAATGATCAAGCAAGGGGGACCACTTATATTTGGCTGTATGGCTATTTTGTGTATTACACACTGGGCTTTATTGTCTCGCCTCTGGAAGAAAATGGAGGATAATAAACGTACTCAAGAATAGTGAAACAGGTGCCATTGGATGAGAGATTGACCCACAGAAGACAGCGATCATGTTAATTCTTTTCAAGTTTTATTTGAAAATGCATCTTGGATAGAACAAAGAAAAAATAGAATATATTCATATGTACTGAAACGCTAAGTTATGTACACATTTAGGGTTTGCACTAGAAATATTCACAACCACTGATTTTTTTTAAGATATGGTATCAGAATAGTCTCTGTGTGAATGTACACTGCATATTTACAGACATTCATAGGATGCGATAAAAAAACCTGTGTTCACACAAGCATTCAAAATTCAAAAATCGAATAAAAGTAATGATCTACAATGTTGTGTACCCCTGCGTGTTGTCGCTCTACATACATGGATACACATGGACGGCATTGTGTTGCAGACAATGTTTGACCACAATTACAAATTGTGTCATGGCCTCAAAAGGGATGTTGTGACTACATTTCCCAGAAGTACATCATCCTGGTAGTTCAGCACCATGGTGTGTAGTGTGTCCATTGATGTCACATCAAAGTAACGTAAGTGCCAGCTGAGGTCAAAGGCTGTCATCGTGTTTCCAGTAACAGCTTAAGCAGAGTTGAGCCACATTTTGTGTCAAGTCGTCAGTAAAATAATAGTTCAAAAAATAATAGCAGACTGAGACATTCAGTTGTGTGGCTATGCACTGACTGACATCGGCCATACTATGACACCTTTTTATGTTTTTGTGTCTAAGTGACTGATGGGAACAACCATCTTTGACACTGATCCAGTATTAAAGGTGCTGTAAGTAGGATTGCAAAGATCCAGCACTTAACCAAAAAATTTGAACATCGACAACTTCTCAGTCCATCTCCCCTTTCTGCTAAAGCCCAAAATGTACTCCTAAGCCCCTCCCCCCACAAGGGAGAATGAATGTGTGTGTGCATTAGCAGTGACTGACACGCAGTTAGACACCCTCCCTGGCCCTGATTGGTGCATCTGAACAGGGAGCTGTGGAATTTTGCAAATCGCACTACAGGCTATAAGTGATGCCAGAGGAGCCAGATTCTTTTTAAATTACCTGCTTCATGTAGTTCTACTCAAACATAGTTTCAGCAAATATGACAGAAAGTTAGTTTTATAAGTCTTACCTACTAGAAACAAGCTACAATTTAAGTTAATAGGACAATTGTCCAGCTTGTATTTACCTTCACAAAAGTGCTTGTTTTGCCGCTGACAGACTTGTGTCTGACAACATTATGGAAAGGATTTCTAATGAAGTCGACCTTTCTGTTAAAGAGTAAGATCCTTTTTTTAAACATAAAAACATCAGTGAAATTGCGTTCGCTAAACCCACCAGACTCCATGTAAATAAACAGTAATTTTAGCATCGTACAATACACTTTGTTCAAAGTCGACAGAAACAAAATAAAACTATGAAAAGACGTTTTGGGTCATCTTTCCACTTTTCCAACCATCACAACTGTAATTGTGGTTGAAATAAACACAAAGTTTACTGATTTACATGTGAAAATATGTTGGCTCTATACACACTAAAAGTATTGCTTTTTAAATGGAATCTGGTGGGTTTAGCGCTAGTGACCTCAGAGCTGTTTCTGGTTAAAAAGAAAGCTCTCAAAGAGGTTTTAAAGGTCTATCTCTGTAGGGATCCTTTCTATAATGTTGTCAGAATATTAATCTGAGCCTGTCAGCGGCAAAATGAGCACTTTTGTGAAGGTAAATACAAGCTGGACAACTACCGACTGCAGCGATCTCGCTTAAAGCTCCATTGTGTAATTTTCTGAGTTGATTCTTATTTAAAAAACCTTTGTTCTTTCACAAATATGTGCTTATTCATATATAATTACTTCCACCAAATAATCAAATAATTCTCATATGCGTACAATCTGCCATTCAGAATACATACGAGCGACTCACTCGAATGAGAATCATGTGTTGTGATTTCCCTGGCAGACAACTCACGTAATGGAGTTGTAACACAGACTAGCTACAGCTAGAACAGCTGCATGTTAACGATGGAGATACCAAGAGCTAATTTCATTGACATCATTGTTCATACTGCTCAGAGAAATATATTAAAAACACAAACCTCCGTTGCTTGTCTCCTACCAATATACAGAATAACGATAGCACTGATACTTTACTAACATTAGCTTGCATATGTTTGGGAACCTGATAGCTGATATTAGCAATGAAATGGTACCAAAATAACGTAAAACTATTATTACACTGGAAGGAAGACTCACGGACGAAGTCACACTTCTTGGAATAATACGGCCACCGTAGGAGTTAAAACGCGCTCGGAATGGGAGGGGCTAGAAAGTAATATTCAGTTGGTTGTCATATACAATTTCACCGCTAGATTGGAGAAATTCTTACACAATGTAGCTTTAACACTGGACCAATGTCAAAGATTGTTCCCATCAGCCACACAAAAACATAGGACATACTTTAGGTTGAAAAAAATTGTAGTTACCCTTTAACACCCGTTTAAAATATGGATCACTGAAGAGCCTGATTTCCCAAACCATTTGGCTCTCCAGCAAGGATCCTGAGGTACAGTAAGGCAACAGTGATACAGATCAAAACCAGCAAGTAAATACACATGACTCAGCTTCATAAAAAAACAACGATCATTAAACACTGATCAGAATTTAACAACCACTGTGCACTTAACACTTTAGTTGCATTTCACTTTTGGATTTCTTGTGTTTCTCTTCCATTCTCCTCATGTCCCAGCAGGCTTAACAAGGTAGTTGGTCGTGAGGTTTCTCTCCCTGTGGATCAAAGCCCAGTTGAATAGTAAAGGTACTCTTCAGCTATGACTAAACTGTGGTGCACGGCAGCAAAAACTAGGACAAAGCTATCAGAGAAAACCCCACAGGGAGAAACTTCT
Source organism: Perca fluviatilis (assembly GCF_010015445.1). Taxonomy (NCBI): domain Eukaryota; kingdom Metazoa; phylum Chordata; class Actinopteri; order Perciformes; family Percidae; genus Perca; species Perca fluviatilis. The sequence goes on from NC_053115.1 coordinate 34,593,769, forward strand.
GTGGACCCCAGGAAGAGAAACTACCAGTAACTCTGGTAGCTAATGAGGATCTGAGGTAACTCCCTCTGACGTCCTAAACATTACATAAGATGAGGAACGTCCAAGACACTGGCAGCTTTTAGGAAGATAAAAGGCAGTTGTTTTGATCCAGGTACAATGGACATGGAAGGCTATTACCAAAGCTATCACATAATCCAGACTGAATGAAAATAAGCTTATCTTATCTTGTGCTGTGGCAAGCGATAAGGACAGAACAAATATAAGGAGTACAGGATACCAAAGCAGCAACAGCAACAACCTTCAGCTGATTACAGACAGGATGGTAACTGTGTTGGTTTACTTGTACAATAAATTAGAACAATCACAGACTGCACAGACTTCCACTCACATATGCAAACTGGCATGATGATGGTGCAAACATTTACACACACACCCGTACGTTCACATTCGCACCATGCCTCCATGGCCTGTGTCTGTATAATAGTGATCCCAGTATTCCCAGTGATCCCAGCGGGGCATCAGTTGGCTGAGCAAATTGTCCGTCTGTTTCGTGGAAATCGGTGGACTTTGATGTGTTTTGACAGGTGGTCACTGCGGGCAAACCTCTTCTCACAAACTGGACACTGGTAAGGCTTGACACCTGAGTGGGAACGCCGATGTCGAGACAGCTCGTCCGACCGGGAAAACCTAAAAGAAGAAGCAATGTTTTACATGTGACAAGGGCAAATGGAGAGAGTCAGAGGTGTGGACCTGTGATTGATGGAAGTCCTACGTTAGCGGTTTGTCTGGCGTTGTTATTTTCTATTGGCGCTGTTTATTTTCTAGTTTCAGCAACTCTCTGTTTTTCCCAACATGTACACAATGCTGCACAAAGGCCATAAATGTTCCCACCAAGCACCAAAGCGTAATTATCTGTTATGAGCATGTGAGGCATATGCTACTCGGCTGGAGCCACAGCGATGACAACTACGAGGCTTCTTCCCAGCAACCCAGTTCTCTGAAACAGACCCTTGCCAGGCTCTGCATCCCAGATGTTGCTCTGCTGACCTCACAAGATGATGAATCGATACAATCGCACCCTGTAATTAAACAGCAACACATAAGGAGCTGCAGTAAAAACCTGTCATATGTAGATACAACAAGCTTACAGCTAGGAACAAAAGTAATGCTGCTGCAGTTATAGACATGAATAAGATAAAACATCTGACAGCAGTGTATACAGGAAGACACTGCCAATAAAAGCATTCCAATAACCCATTGCTAGTCAAAAAGAAACAAGCTGATTAAAGGGTAACTACCATTTTTTTCAACCTGTTGTCAGACACTTAGAATATTAATCTGAGCAAAACGAACACTTTTGTGAAGGTAAATACAACCTGGACAATTGCCCTATTAACTTACTTTGTAGCTTGTTTCTCCGCTGCCGACTGCAGCGATCTTGCTTAAAAGACAATTCCATATAATGTATAACATAACTTGTATAGTGTAGCTAATTACTCAGTGGAAAACTGTCCATCTGGTCCCTCCGGTCTGGGTACAGCCCTGTTTATCAGAGAGGGGAAATCTTCAGACTGTACAAAACACAGCGTCTCTTGGGTGTCGCAACGCAACAGGTCCCACTGTTCGGTGGGCATAGCTTCACAATGTCCGCAGGTACACCACCAGTTTCCACGAAGTACGAGGCTGTGTTGCGGCATTGACTACCGGTTGCTTTCTCTCTCTCATAGCCCTTTCACAGAGCTTCCGCAGCTCTTCGTTCAATAAACTGTCTGTACACTTACAATTTTCTCAATGCTTCAGTTAACATTTAGGGACCCTCATTATGATACCGTTGAAGTTTAGTGATATTTTGAGCCTTTTTAGTGGTATAAGTAGCGATTTGTTTTTACTTTCCCTGTGCCCCGAATACTAGCATTGTAAGCTAATCAGCGGTCCGCGCTAGCTTCTTTCAAGCTACAAACACATTCGATTAGCATGAAAACATGTCCCAGAGAACAATCGAGTGGGTACACATCTGTTAATAACCCCTAGGTTCGTTTTGTGCCGGAACTGTCCTTTAATACTGGACCAATGTCAAAGATTGTTGTTCCCATCAGTCACTTCAACATAGGAAAATAGGGTCCAGGTTGGAAAAAATGATAGTGGGAACCAACACATGTTGCATGTGCAGGATTTATCTAGTGTAATGCGGCAGTCTGCATCATGTTTATAACAGTTAATTAAGGTGTCTATTATATTATTAGTAAATGCATTATCAAGCCTTGACTACCTGTTAATCACAGTTAATTAAGGTGTCTATTTTACCATTAGTTAAGGCAGTAACAAGCCTTGACTGTTAATAACAGTTAACTAAGGTATCTATTTTACCATTAGTTATTGCAGTAACAAGCCTTGACTAACTGTTAATAACAGTTAACTAAGGTGTATATATTACTATTAGTTAAAAATAGAGCGAGAACATATGCACCTTAACTAACACTTGATTAATGTATACAAATACTGAATAAACATTACTAAACCATAACTAAACAGGTATTAATGCTCTGTGGTATCCTTATTGTAAAGTTGAGAACATATGCACCTTAAATAACACTTAATTAATGTATAAAGATACTGAATAAGCATTACTAAAACAACTAAACAGGTATTAATGCTCTTTGGTATCCTTATTGTAAAGTTGAGAACATATGCACCTTAAGATGGTTCAGAGTAATTTCACCATAGGGTCCTTTACATCATGACCTCGAGCCAAACACCCCCCCAGAAGCTTTTTTCAGCTGGGTCGAACATTGGGAGAGTTAGGGTAGAGTAGCGTTATCAGCTGAATAGCTTAGCGCAGGGGCTAATGGACCCAGGTTTGTATCTCATAAATGACCCCACTAATAATAATAAACATTCACACAGCTTTTAAACATTAGTGAAACATTGTCAATGTGAAATAAAATCTTCGTGACAACCTTCTGTTATGCACACATATTCAAATTGTAAACATGGTTTTCATTTAATTCTGAGTTTGATTCAGTCAGTTTTCTTCTTTCTCTCCACTGAAGGCACAGAGCTATAACAGTGTGAGTCCTGTATGGAGATTCAATTTTCCCCTTCTTGTCATCTCCACTGTCATGTCTTCTGGATAGTTTTCCTCTCTTGAAACCTGACAAACCAAGTGGGATATATCAATGTCTTTTTAAATGCATGCAAAAGCTACGGATGCAAGGATTGATCGTTCACTAGATCAATGTCAGATCTTTACATGTTGTACACTCAAAGGACAACAAAACATGATAGGGCAGCCTTAATGGTACACACTCTACCTAGTGACTTTACCTTGACGATCATGATTATTCATTAACTAGATTGTGTCCAGAATATTAATGCATTGATGCATCGGACCGCCAGCAATCACAGCATTCACATGTTTGTTTAAATAAATCACAGTATACTACAAATCATAAATAATCATTATCATAGTGTAGCCTCCCCGGCCTCCCCTGGCTCTCTTTAACTAATGGTTCACAAAGTTAAACTTAATTTTTCCATCGCAGTTTCAAACATGCCTTGAACACAAAAAAGGTTGAGAACCACTGCTATACGCAAACAACGTCATATCATAAGTGAGTGTTACTTCCCTTTTTTATTCACTTGTTTTTCAGAAATCAACCTTAATTATAATGAAATATTCAATTAAATATAAAATGGTTCTCCTTTGAACCTTCTGTCACATCCAATATACTGTAGTAATTGCATTTCTATCTCTGAAGTTACACTCTTTCATGTAAACAGGCTCATTACTGTACGTACACACACCGTTTAGAGATGATGTGACCGGCAGGTAACATTAACTGGTCTCTATAGGCAAACAACGTCATATCATAAATGATAGGGAACCCAGCAACGGCAATTATGAGCTTTTCCTCCATTTTCTCGGAACTAATGTTTTGGTAGGAACGAAAGTTTACATCGTATGTTTCTCCGGAATCAGCCAGCGCAAAGGACGTCTATATTCCGAGTGGTTGCTGGCATATGCCGCTGCTTGCCGCTGAACCGCGTCATAGCTCATTACCATAAAGTTGACATACTTTCAACTTTCTGATTGATGCTCTGGTCGCTCAAAACGCACAAAATGTGACGCCAACATATTTGCTGCTCCTTGCACCTGAGAGAAGCCAGCTTCCATTGAAAATTAATGACTTCCGTTAAATTTAGAAGCTCAAGTCGACGGCGGTGTGTACATACAGTTGGTAATATTAACTGCAGGTTATATTATATGTTGACATGCTCATAGCATGCACAGCCTCATCTTCAAGTCCGTAAAACTCTTAAACAGCATATCATAAAGTGACTCAAAATACAAACAATATTAGAGGAAACAATGACCAACTTTATGCCCGTATCAGCCAGATGCTAAACAAGATAAACATAAAACGTTTTGCTTCTATGAGCTCCACACGTTGCCCGCTATATAATTCCGGTTTCGATCTTTTCAAAATAAAAGCGCTAATGCTGGAAACTGCTATGGATTATAGTGAAACGAAATAATATGTGGGTCACTTAGAGCTACCTTGACTGTCATTTTGGTTACCTAAAGCTAGCTAACTAGCTAGCTAGCGCTTTTACAGTACAGGCCAAAAGTTTGGACACACCTTCTCATTCAATGCGTTTCCTTTTTATTTTCATGACTATTTACATTGTAGATTCTCACTGAAGGCATCAAAACTATGAATGAACACATATGGAATTATGTACTTAACAAAAAAGTGTGAAATAACTGAAAACATGTCTTATATTTTAGATTCTTCAAAGTAGCCACTAATTAACCCTGACAAAGCACACCTGTGAAGTGAAAACCATTTCAGGTGACTACCTCATGAAGCTCATTGAGAGAACACCAAGGGTTTGCAGAGTTATCAAAAAAAGCAAAGGGTGGCTACTTTGAAGAATCTAAAATATAAGACATGTTTTCAGTTATTCCTACTTTTGTTAGGAATATAATTCATATGTGTTCATTCATAGTTTGATGCCTTTCAATCTAATAATTAATAGTCATGAAAATAAAGAAACACATTGAATGAGAAGGTGTGTCCAAACTTTTGGCCTGTACTGTATTTTGAAAAGATCAAAGAAAGCATGGTGTATGCTTACCTTGTTTATCATCTGGCTGATAAGGGCACAAGGTTTTTCAGTGTTTCCTCTAATATCGTTTGTATTTTCAGTCACTTTATGATATGCCGTTTAAGAGTTTTACGGACTTGGAGATGAGTATGTGCAAGTAAAGCTAGCATGTCAACATATTAGCCTGCAGTTAATTATTAGGCTAATGAGCCTGTTTAGCTACATGAAATGGTGTAACTTGAGAGAGAGAAATGCAATTACTATGGTCTATTGGATGTGACAGAAGGTTCAAAGGAGAATTATTTTATATTTATTTTAATATGTTATTAGGCCTTTAATTTAGGTTGATTTCTGCATACAGACTGAATAAACCATCCAACCATTAAGACCATCTTTCAGCCGAGGAGACTACAGTATGATAATGATTATTTATGGTCCATAGTATACTGTGATCTATACAAACAAACACATTTGAATGCTGTGATTGTTGGCTGTCAGATGCATTAATATTCTGGACACAATCTAGATCAGTGTTTCTCAAATGGGGGTACGTGTACCCCTAGGGGTACTTTGGAGGACTGCAGGGGGTACGTGAGATCTTTAACAAAATGTTTAAAGTTACAAGGCTGTTGTCCAGAACATTGTTCCTCTTTATGTAGACTTTTTTTTTTGTCCTACCAAAAATGTGACATTTGTGTCGCCTTCTTTGGACATAATCTTGCCTTCCTTCCTTCTACTGTCCTAGTTTTTTACAAGTTTCTCGCTTTTTTCTTCTTGTCACTGTTTTTGAAGTTTTTTAAACTATTTTGACCTATTCTTGCCTTACTTCTTTCTACCATCTTTTTCCAAGTTTTTGTCTTTTTTACAGTTTTTGTCTCCTATTCTCATTAGCATTTAAATGTCTTTTTCAGTCACAAGGCTGTTGTTTAGTAAATCTATCGCTGACAGCGCTGTACTGTTCCTCTTTGTAGAGACTTTTTTTTCTACCGAAAATGATTAGCCCTGGTCAGGGGGTACTTGGCTTAAATAAACAATTCAAAAGGGGTACATTATTGAGAACCACTGATTTAGATAATGGATGATCATGATCGTCAAGGTAGCTCACCACTCACTTGGTGCATATGGAGTATATACCATTACCATTAAGGCTGCCCTATCATGTTTTGTTGTCATTTGAGTGTATATGTGTAAAGATAGTCTTTTCAAGACTATCCAGAAGACATGACAGTGAATATGACAAGAGGGGGAAAATGTCCAGTGTTATCTCCATACAAGACTCGCACTGTTATAGCTCTGAGTCTTCAGTGGAAAGAAAGAAGAAAACTGAGTCAAACTCAGAATCAAATGAAAACCTTGTTTACAATTTGAATATCTGTGCATAACAGAAGGTTGTCACGAAGATTTTATTTCACATTGACAGTGTTTCACTAATGTTTAAAAGCTGTGTGAATGTTTAAGTCAAAGAGTATTAATAAACTATGAATCATTGTTTAGTAATGCTTATTCAGTACTCTTATGCATTTATCAAGTGTTAGTTAAGGTGTATATGTTTTCAACTTTACAATAAGGATACCAAAGAGCATTAATACCTGTTTAGTTATGGTTTAATAATGCTTATTCAGTATTGCTATACATTAATCAAGTGATAGTTAAGGTGCATATGTTCTCAACTTTACAATAAGGATACCAAAGAGCATTAATACCTGTTTAGTTATGGTTTAGTAATGCTTATTCAGTATTGTTATACATTAATCAAGTGTTAGTTAAGGTGCATATGTTCTCAACTTTACAATACGGATACCTAAGAGCATTAACAACTGTTTATTGGGGGAATGCTGTTCTACAGCATTCCACCTATTGTTATTCGGTTCTTTATTTAGTGGGAATGCTGTTCAACAGCATTCCAACTATTGTTATTCGGTTCTTTATATACTTCTTCTTATTATTGGGGGAATGCTGTTCTACAGCATTCCACCTATTGTTATCCTGTTCTTTATTTTTGGGGGAATGCTGTTCTACAGCATTCCACCTATTGTTATTCGGTTCTTTATTTATTGGGGGAATGCTGTTCTACAGCATTCCACCTATTGTTATTCGGTTCTTTATTTATTTTTAATTTTAATTTTAACTTTATTCCGTACGTTTTTTGGCTCTCCGTAACTTCTGCATACTTTCAGCTATTTAAACCATTCAACTTTTCAAATGTTCAGCTCTTTCAGCTAATGATGGGACTTCTTCAACTTTTTTTCTACTATTTATACTTTTTAAAATTTTAAGCTTTTTAACACTTTTTTTTTACATTGAAGTGAATGAGAGCAGGCTTCTACCCCTTAAAATCTTCTTCTGCTCCCAAAAGTTTCAACTCCTTCATACTTTCACCTACAGACGCCAAACAAACTTTAAAATGTTCACAAAATATTCAGCTATCCGGGGTCTACTTTTCAGTTTGATATCTTTTACAGTTTTTGTGAAAAAGCTGTTTAAGTTTAGTGATTATTTCAGGAAATTTTATCGATTAAACAGGGTGTGTGTTGCGCTGCTTAGAGTGGATGACATCACAGCTAGAGGGTGAAGCTTCGAAAAAATTATCTTAGTTCCTTGTCTGTAAACTGCTCTCACGCCCACAATATCTACTTGTCATACACAATTTATACATCAAAACGTAGGTATGTTTGTCTAGTTTCAGAAAATCTGCTCTGTTTTGTGAACGTCTCATACTTTTAGCTCGCGAGCTTCCAAATGGCGAGATCAAAGAGAATTTCTCTCTCAATCCGCAGCAATGATAAAGGCGTCCATATTTTTCAGCGAAGAGCAGAACGAACCACTTTTTAAATCGCTGACATGCCCACATTTTTATGTTTATCCATATAAATTTTTATACCGATAACGTTCACAAAAGCCGTTGTGCCTCTAACGGTCAAATTCGCTGTTTTCGATAGCATTTACTGTTGTGGATTTATTAAGGCTTGTTTGAAGGGGTTCTCTCACACTGTCTCTCACTCATTAGGTGTGGCGATTAATGATCAAAGGGATGCTTTATAAATAACGAAGGACCACTGCTTGCCTCATCTAAAGATAGCCCAGTGGTTATGCTGCTGGACTTTGGTGTGGAGGACCAGGGTTCGAATCCTGCTGTGGTACATCAATCAATGTGTCCAAGTGTAGGATGTTGTTATACTTTTTCAACCACTCTCGCTACTTCAACTTATTCTTACGTATTTAAGCTATTCATCCAGTTTAGCAGACACACACACAAAGACACACACAGACACACACATATACACACACACACAGACACACACCTATACACTAACACACGCACAGACACACACAGATACACACACACACAGACAGACAGACACACACAGATACACACACACACACACACAGACAGACAGACACACACAGATACACACACACAGACAGACAGACAGACACACACCTACACACACACACACACAGACACACACCTATACACACACACACGCACAGACACACACACACACACACACAGACAGACACCACACACACACACACACACCGCGCACACAAAGACACACACAGAGACACAGACACACACACAGACAGACACACAGACACACACACATGTACGCGCACACACAGATACACACACAGCACAAGCACACACAGACACACAAAGCATGTTTATAAACCACGTCACAGACCTTAGTAGCCATGACAACCCTTTTCACAGACAGTCAAACTTTAAGCCTTTTTGGTCAATTTTAGTCAAAGTTGCTCTCTTTCCTAATTTTTTTTTCTATCTTTTCCTCTCTTTTTTTCTCTCCTCTCTTTCCTCTTTCCTATCTCTCTCCTCTTTATTCTTTCTCTCCTCTCTTTATTCTCTTTCTCTCCTCTCTCTTCTCTTCTCTCCTCTCTCCTGCTCTTCTTTCTTCTCTCTTTCTCCTTCTCTTTCCCTCTCTTTCTTCTTGTTTCGCCTCCCTTTCCACCCTAAATATTTCCACATCTCATCCTCAGCTAGATTGATGCTTTTTAAGTTCTATGCAGTGTATATATCTAATAATAATAAAATTTTTCTTCTTTCAACCTTTTCAACTTTCATCTTTAACAATATTACAGTATTAATTTTTTTCATATTTCTGCATATGTGAGGTCATTATCAATTAAAAATCTACTCACACCTCACAATATTCTACACATTTTATCATTATTCAACATTTAAAACAAACATTTTCAGTTTAACATAAAGTTTTAACTTTTAATAAAATTCATACTTTAATTAAAAGCGATTTAACTTTTCAACTATTTTAACTACTTCAACTTCTTCTTACAAATTTAAGCTATTCAACCAGTTTAAAAGCAACAATTCAACTTTTCAACTTTTCCCACATTTTTCTACTTACAAAATGCATTTCCTTAATTAATTTTAACGTCGATGCGTTTTAGCTCTCAAAAATAGCTTCTACATACTTTCAACTAATTTAAACCATTCAACTTTTTAAAATGTTCAGCTCTCTTTCAACTAATAATGGGACTTCTTCAACTTTTTTTCTACTATTTATACTTTTTTTAATATTTTAAGCTTTTAACACTTTTTTTACATTAAAGTCAATAAGAGCAGACTTTCACCCTTAAAATCTTCTTCTACTCCCAAAAGTTTCAACTCCTTCATACTTTCACCTACAAACGAACTTTAAAATTTTCACAAAATATTCAACTATCCAAGGTCTACTTTTCATTTTAATATCTTTTACAGTTTTGTTAAAAGCTTTTTTAAGTTTTTAAAGTGTTTATTTCATTAAATTTTGCTCAATTAAACAAAGTTATTATTATTAATGCTTAGGTGGATGACATCCCACAGCTAAAAGGGGTGAAGCCGAAAAATTATCTTATTTCCTTATCACCATAAACTTCTCTCCAAATACAATATCTACTTTTCATACCTTAATTTATACATCAAAGCATTATGTATTTTTTATCTAGTTCAAAAAATCTTCTTCTCAATTTATAATCACATTCTTTACTTTTAACTGTTTGAGCTTCAAATAACAAGATGTCCATATCTTTCTCCAATGACCTAATAATCAAACTCCCTAAATATTTCCCAATATAAAACACAAACAAACCACTTTTAAAATCACAATATAACCACATTTCACTTTTATCCATATAAATTTTATACCAATCACTTTCACAAAAGGCCTTTTGATGCTGAATCACAATCATTTTTTATTACCCAATTTATGGGGTGTTGCCACACATGGGGCTTTGTTTGCGAGCTTCGCTCTCAAAAACTCTAAATAGCTACAACACAACTTTAACAGATTCAGCAAGTGACAGGCTTTCACAATTACAAACATCAAAAACAAGTAAACATTCCCAAACCATAGTTACCATAACAAAAACACTTTCACAAACACACACCCAAATACTACAAGCACAGTAATATGAACAGTGGTCTCTTTAACCCCTTCCACTTCTATCCATCTGTCTTCTCTGTCTTCCTCCCATTTTACCTAATATTCACATCTCATCTCAGCTAGATTGATGCTTTTCGTTCTATGCAGTGTATATCTGATAATTATTTTTTTTCACATCTCATCTCAGCTAGATTGATGCTTTTTCGTTCTATGCAGTGTATATATCTGATAATAATTTCTTCTTCTTTCAACCTCTTTCACTTTCCTCTTTTTAACAGTATTTACAGTATTTTGTGGTTGTTTTTATTTCTGCATATGGTCCATTCTCCATTTCTCATTTATTCCTCTTTCTCTTTCTCCACACCTCACATTCTTTCCTACACATTTTGTCATTATTACAACATTTAAACCAAACAGTTCAGTTTAGCATAAAGTTTAACTTTTAATGAAATTTCATACTTTAATTAAAAAACGATTTTAAAACAAACAGTTCAGTTTAGCATAAAAGTTTTAACTTTTTAATGAAATTCATACTTTAATTAAAAGCGATTTACCTTTTCAACTATTTTGACTACTTCAACTTCTTCTTACAGATTTAAGCTATTCAACCAGTTTAGCTTTAGCAATGTCAGCTTCACTATTCCCACGCATTTTCTACGACCTGCATTTCATCCCTTTAACTTTATTCCTAGGTTTGCGTTTTTGGCTCTCCACTCCGTATGCATACTTTCAGCTATTTAAACCATTTCACTTCAAATGTTCCTCTTCACTGTCCTCTTTCAGCTAATGATGGGCTTCTTCACTTTTTTCTACTATTTATCTTTTATATTTTAAGCTTTTCACTTTCTTTTTTACTTATTGAAGTCAATGAGAGGGGCACCTTTCCACCTTCTTCTTTTCCTTCACGTTCCTCCTTCCACAAAACGAACTTTAAATGTTATACTTCCACCTATCCAGCGAACTTTTAAATGTTCACAAATTTCTTGGCTCCTTTTCCACTTTGTTTATCTTTTTACAGTTTTGTGAAAAAGCTGTTTAAGTTTAGTGATTATTTCAGGAAATTTTATCAGATTAAACAGGGTGTGTGTTGCGCTGCTTAGAGTGGATGACATCACAGCTAGAGGGGTGAAGCTTCAGAAAAAAATTATCTTAGTTCCTTGTCATAAACTGCTCTCACACCCACAATATCTGCTTGTCATACACAATTTACATCAAAGCGTAGGTATTTTTGTCTAGTTCAGAAAATCTGTTTAGTTTGTGATACGCCTTTTACTTTTGGCTGGTTGAGCCCAAATGACAAGATGTCCATATCGTTCTCCAGTAGCCAATGATCAAACTCTAGATATTTCCCAGCGAAACACTGGGCGCCTCTTTTTCAGTTTTTTGTGAAAAAGCTGTTTAAGTTTAGTGATTATTTTAGGTAATTTTGTTTTTTTAAACAGGGGTGTGTTTCCGCTCCTTATGCCCATACACACAGCTGAGAAGAAGCTTGGGTGTCTTCTTCTCCATATAAATTTATACCGATACGTTCCCCTTGTGCCTGCTCTCCATGTCATTTCTACTTGTCATACACAATTTATACATCAAGCGTAGGTGTTTTGTCTAGTTTCCAGTGTGTCTTCAGTTGTGTGATCGCCATTTGGGCTCTTGGCTGGGCCCTCCAAATACAAGATGTCCTTGGTTCTCCATTGGCTTCAATGATCAAACTCCTAGATATTCCCAGCGAAACACTGAGCGAACCACTTTTGAAATGGCTGATATGACCACGGCCTACGTTTATCCATATAAATTTTATGCCGATCTCATTCACAAAGGCCTTGTGATGCTCAAGATCACGTCATTTAACTGATAGCGAGATTATGGTGTTGCCACAGTGAGGGCTTTGTTTGGGGAGCTGCAGCTCTCAGAGACTCTGAATAGCTGCAGCACGGCACAGCTGACAGATTCAGCGGGTGACAGGCTGCGTTAGCTTGATTACAGACATCTCAAAGCAAATATTAAACATTCCCAAGCCATGGTTACCATAACAACACTTTCACAAACACACACCCAAATGCACACAGGCAGTAATATGAACAGTGATCTCTGCAGCTGCTTTGTGACAGATTCCAGCAGGTGACGGGCTCGTTAAGCGATTAAACCCCATCCAAGCAAATGCAAACATTCCCAAGCCATAGTTACCATAACAACACTTTCCTAAACCAAAAAACCAAATACTACCGGTAATGAACAGTAGTCTCTTTGCTCTTCCCTTTCTTCTTTCTCTGTCCTCCTCTTTCCTGTCCTCTTTCCTCTTTCTTCTTTCCTGTCCTCCTCCTGTCCTCTTTCCTCTTTCTGTGCCTCTTCCCTCTTTCCTCTGTCCCTCTTTCCTCTTTCCTCTTTCCTCTCCTCTTTCTTTCCTCTTTCCGCTCCTGTCCTCTTTCCTCTTTCTTTTTCTTTCCTCCTCTTCTCTTTCCTTTCTCCTCTTTCCTCCCTTCCTCCTGTCCTCTTTCCTCTTTCTCTCCTCTTTCCTTCTGTCCTCTGTCCTCTTCCTCTTCCTCCTGTCCTCTTTCCTCTTTCCTGTCCTCTTTCCTCTTTCTGTCCTTCCTCTCCTCTTTCCTCTTTCTTCTTCTTTCTGTCCTCTTTCTTTCTGTCTTCTTTCCTCTTTCTGCTCCTCTGTTGTCTTTCCTTTCCTGTCCTCTTTCCTCTTTTCCTTTCCTCTTTCTTCCTCTTCTTTCCTCTCCTCCTTTCCTGTCCTCTTTCTGCTCTTTCTTTCCTCCTCTTTCTTTTTCCTCTTTCCTCTCTGTCCTCTGTCCTTTCTCTCTTTCTTTCTTTCCTCTTCTTTCTGTCCTCTTTCTTCTTTCTCTTTCTTCTTTTCCTCTCCTCTTTTTCTCTTTTCCTTTCCTCTCTCTTCTTTCCTCTTTCTTTCCTCTTTCCTCCTCTTTCTTCCTCTTTCTGTCCTCTGTTCTCTTTCTGTCCCTCTTTCTTTCCTCTTTCTGTCTTTCCTCTTTCCTGTCCTCTGTCCTCTTTCTTCCTCTTTCTTTCTGTCCTCTGTCCTCTTTCTTTCCTCTTTCTGTTCTCTTTCCTCTTTCCTCTTTCGTTCCTCTTTCTGTCTTTCTGCTCCTCTTTCTTCTTTCCTCTTTCTCTTTCCTCTTTCCTCTTTCTTCTTTCCTGTCTCTGTCCTCTGTCCTCTTTCTTCTTTCTGTCCTCTCTGTCCTCTTTTCCTCTTTCTGTCCTCTTTCTTCCTCTTTCTGTCCTCTTTCTTCTTTCTGTTCTCTTTCCTCTTTCTCCTCTTTCTTCTCTCTTTCTTCTTTCCTCTGTCCTCTTTCTTCTTTTCTTTCCTCTTTCTCTTTTCTGTCCTTCCCTCTTTCTGTCCTCCTTGTCCTCTTTCCTCTTTTCTGTCCTCTTTCTTCTTCCTCTTTCTGTCCTCCCTGTCCTCTTCTCTTTCTTCTTCCCTCTTTCTGTCCTCTTTTTCTTCTTTCTGTCCTCTTTCTTTCTGTCTTCTTTCCTCTTTCTGTTCTCTTTCTTCTTTTTCCTTTCTATCCTCTACCTGCTCTCTGTTGTCTTTCCTTTCTGTCATCTTCTTTCCTCTTTTCTTCTTTCCTCTTTCTGTCCTCTTTCTTCTTTCTTTCCTCTTTCCTCTTTCTGTCCTCTTGCTCTTCTGTTTCCTCTTTCCTCTTTCTGTCCTCTTTCTTCTTTCCTCTTTCTGTCCTCTGTCCTCTTTCCTCTTTCCTCTTTCTTCTTTCTGTCCTCTTTCTACTTTCCTCTTTCTGTCCTCTTTCTTCTTTCCTCTTTCTTCTTTCTGTCCTCTTTCTTCTTTCCACTTTCTGTCCTCTTTCTTCTTTCCTCTTTCTGTCTTCTTTCCTCTTTCTGTCCTCTTTTCTCTTTCTGTCCTCTCGCTCTCTTTTCTCTTTCCTCTTTCTGTCCTCTGTTCTCTTTCCTCTTCCTTTCCTCTTCTTTCCTCTCTGTCCTCTTTCTTCTTTCTGTCCTCTTTCTGTCCTTTCTTCTTTCCTCTTTCTGTTCTCTTGCTCTCTGTTCTCTTTCCTCTTTCTGTCCTCTTTCTTCCCTCTTTATTCTTCCCTCTGTCCTCTTTCTTCTTTCTTTCCTCTTTCTGTCCTCTCGCTCCCTGTCCTCTTTCCTCTTTCTGTCCTCTTTCTTCTTCCCTCTTTCTTTCCTCTCGCTCCCTGTCCTCTTTCCTCTTTCTTCTTCCCTCTTTCTGTCCTCTTTCTTCTTTCCTTTTTCTGTCCTCTTTCTTCTGTCCTCTTTCTTCTTTCTGTCCTCTTTCTTCTTTCTGTCCTCGTTCTGCTTTGTCCTCTGTCCTCTTTCCTCTTTCTGTCCTCTTTCTTCTTTCCTCTTTCTATCCTCTTTCTTCTTTCTGTCCTCTTTCCTCTTTCTATCCTCTTTCTTCTTTCTGTCCTCTTTCCTCTTCATGTCCTCTGTTCTCTTTCCTCTTTCTGTTCTCTGTCCTCTTCACTGTCTTCTTTCTTTTTCTGTTCTCTTTCTCTGTTATCTGGCCTCTTTCTCTGTCCTATCTCTTTCCTCTTTCCTCTCTCCGTCCGTCCATCTGTCTGTCTGACAACTTCACCTTTTTCTTACACATTTTAACCAGCAATCCAGTTTAGCTATAACATAAGCTTTTCAAAAAAACTTAAATTATTCCACATATTTTGTACATTAGTGGTAGTATGATATGAAATTTAAAAACCATTCCTACTTTTTCAACTATTTTCACTACTTCATCTTCTTCTTACGGATTTAAGCTATTCATCCAGTTAGCTTTAGCAATTCAGCTATTCAGCATTCCCCGCATTTTTTTCTGCAGGAAATGCATTTTTCCTGAATTCTTTTAGTGAGAATGCTGTTCTACCTGTTATTCAACTATATTTGTTGTTTCTGTAACCGGCCATTTTTCTTTATTTGTTGGGGAATGCTGTTCTACAGCATTCCACCCTATTGTTATTGGTTCTTTATTGGGATGCTTTGTTTTAGCATTCCACCTATTGTTATTGGTTTTATTGGGGAATGCTGTTCTACAGCATTCCACCTATTGTTATTGGTTTTATTTATTGGGGGAATGCTGTTCTGCAGCATTCCACCTAATGATTGTCGGTTCTTTATTGGGGAATGCTGTTCTACAGCATTCCACCTATTAATCTGTTCTTTATTTATTAATTGGGGTTTTTTTTTTTTTTTTTTTTTTTTTTTTTTTAATGCTGTTCTACAGCATTCCACCTAATGATATTAACAGTTCTTTATGTTATTAGGGGGGGAATGCTGTTCTCCAGCATTCCACCTAATGATTACCTGTTCTTTATTGGGGGACGCTGTTTTACAGCATTCCACCTAATGTTGATTTCTGTCGGCCATTTTTTCTTTATGTGGGAATGCTGTTTTACAGCATTCCACCTATTGATTGTTCTATTCGGCCATTTTCTTTATTTTTCTGCTTATTCCCTCTTCCGTCACTTTTTTGGCTCTCTGTAGCTTCTGCATACTTTTTTCGCCCTATTTAAACCATTCAACTTTTTCAAATGTTCAGCTCTTTCCAGCTAATGATGGGACTTCTTCAACTTTTTTCTACTATTTATACTTTTTTCAAATTTTAAGCTTTTTAACACTTTTTTTTTAACATTGATGATGAATGAGGCAGCCTTCAACAACTTGAAATCCTCTTCTGCTTCAACATGTAGCTCCTCCTACATTCTTCCACCTACAAGACGTGATTCAAAATGTAAAATGTTCACAAAAGTTATTCAGTTATTGAGGGTGTGCTCCAGTGTTTTGATATCTTTTACAGTTTTTGTGAAAAATCTGTTTAAGTTTAGTGATTATTTCAGGAAATTTTATGTCGATTAAACAGAGGGTGGTGTATTAGCGTTTGCTAGAGTGGATGACATCACAGCTAGGGTGAAGCTTCGAAAAATTATCTTAGTTCCTTGTCTTAAGCTGCTCTACGCGCACAATATCTACTTGTCATACACAATGTATACATCAAAGAGCAGTAGGTATTTTTTGTCTAGTTTCAGAGAAATCTATAGTTTTGTGATCACGCCTTTTACTTTTGGCTGGTTGGGCTTCCAAATGACAAAGATGTCCATGATGGTTCCCCATTGGCTTCAATGATCAGAGCTCCTAAGATATTTCCCAGCACGAAACACTAGGCGAACCACTTTTGAAATGGGCTGATGCAGGCCACATTTTTACGTTTTATCCATATAAATTTTTATACCGGTACGTTCACAAAGGCCTTGTGATGCTCAGGATCACGTCATTTGACTGATAGCAGTTATGGTTTTGCCACAGTGAGGGCTTTGTTTGGGGGCTTCGCTCTCAGGGGACTCTGAATAGCTGCAGCACAGCACAGCTGACAGATTCAGCAAAGGTGACAGGCACGTTGAAAGCTTGATTACAGACATCAAAGCAAGAGTAAACATTCCCCAGAGCAATGCAGCCAGCCCGCA